>NW_016809081.1:1377001-1382641 GCF_001698545.2 Rhinopithecus bieti | reverse complement strand
CTGGATATGAAATTCTGGGTTGAAAATTCTTTTCTTTAAGAATGTTGAATATTGGCCCCCACTCTCTTCTGGCTTGTAGAGTTTCTGCTGAGAGATCTGCTGTTAGTCTGATGGGCTTCCCTTTTTGGGTAACCTGACCTTTCTCTCTGGCTGCCCTTAACATTTTTTCCTTCATTTCAACTTTGGTGAATCTGACAATTGTGTGTCTTGGAGTTGCTCTTCTCGAGGAGTATCTTTGTGGCATTTTCTGTATTTCTTGACTTTGAATGTTGACCTGCCTTGCTAGGTTGGGGAAATTCTCCTGGATTATATCCTGAAGAGTGTTTTCCAACTTGGTTTCATTCTCCCCGTTCACTTTCGGGTACTTCAATCAGACATAGATTTGGTCATTTTACATAGTCCCATATTTCTTGGACGCTTTGTTCATTTCTTGTTACTCTTTTTTCTCTAAACTTCTCTTCTCACTTAATTTCATTCATTTGATCTTCAATCACTGATACCCTTTCTTCCAGTTGATCAAATTGGCTACTGAAGCTTGTGCATGCGTCACGTTGTTCTCATGTCATGGTTTTCAGCTCCATCGGGTCATTTAAGGTCTTCTCTATGTTGTTTATTCTAGTTAGCCATTTGTCCAATCTTTTTTCAAGGTTTTAAGCTTCTTTGCAATGGGTTCAAACATCCTCCTTTAGCTTGGAGAAGTTTGTTATTTCTGATCTTCTGAAGCCTTCTCTCAACTTTTCAAGGTCAGTCTCCATTCAGCTTTGTTCTGTTGCTGGCGAGGAGCTCTGTTCCTTTGGAGGAGAAGAGGCGCTCTGATTTTTAGAATTTTCAGCTTTTCTGCTCTGGTTTCTCCCCATCTTTGTGGTTTTATCTACCTTTGGTCTTTGATGATGGTGACGTACAGATGGGGTTTTCATGTGGATGTCCTTTCTGTTTGTTAGTTTTCCGTCTAACAGGACTCTGAGCTGCAGGTCTGTTGGAGTTTGCTGGAGTTCCATGCTCAGACCTTGTTTTCCTGGGTATCACCAGCAGAGGCAGGCTGCAGAGCCGCAAATATTGTAGAATGGCAAGTGTTGCTGCTTGATCGATCGTTCCTCTGGAAGCTTCGTCTCAGTGGGGCACCCGGCCGTATGAGGTGTCAGTCAGCCCCTACTGGGAGGTGCCTCCCAGTTAGGCTACTCAGGGGTCAGGGACCCACTTGAGGAGGCAGTCTGTCCATTCTCAGATCTCAAACTCCATGCTTGCAGAACCACTACTCTTTTCAAAGCTTTCAAACAGGGACGTTTAAGTCTGCAGAAGTTTCTGCTGCCTTTTGTTCAGCTATGCCCTGCCCCCAGAGGTGCAGTCTACAGAGGTAGGCAGGCCTCCTTGAGCTGGGGTGGGCTTCACCCAGTTCGAGCTTCCAGGCTGCTTTGTTTATCTACTCAAGCCTCAGCAATGGTGGAGGCCCCTCCGCCAGCCTCGCTGCCACTTTGCAGCTCGATCTCAGATTGCTGTGGTAGCAGTGAGTAAGGCTCTGTGGGCATGGGACTCTCTGAGCCAGGCATGGGACTCTCTGAGCCAGGCATGGGATATGATCTCCTGGTGTGCCGTTTGCTAAGACTGTTGGAAAAGTGCAGTATTACGATGGGAGTGTCCTGATTTTCCAGGTGCCATCTGTCACAGCTTCCCTTGGCTAGGAAAGGGAATTCCCTGACCCCTTGTGCTTCCTGGGGGAGGTGATGCCTTACCCTGCCTCAGCTCACGGACCGTGGGCTGCACCTACTGTCCTGTACCCACTGTCTGACAAGCTCCAGTGAGATGAACCCGGTACCTCCATTGGAAATGCAGAAATCACCCATCTTCTGTGTCACTCAAGCTCAGAACTGTAGACTGGAGCTGTTCCTATTTGGCCGTCTTGGAACCTCACCCTGTATTATTTTTAAGGCATTTCATACACCCTGCTACTCTGCAGTCTGTTCCTGATGATGTGGTTGTCCCAATTTGAAAAAAAATACTAATATGGTCAACGTCTAGAGTGAGAGAGGCCTGAAAGATAATTAAAACTTATGAGTGAACTAGGGAAACACCCCAAATGCTACTCCATTAATTTAAAGTGAGGAACAGAATGGTTACACCCAGTGGAAATGTTTCTATTAGCATAATCAGCTTATGTCTTATGTTGCTCTTTAGTCAAGTTATATGGGAAGCCAAATCATAATCAGACATCACTTCATCAATTTCCTGGGAGAAATCACTGTAACTCAGACTAGAAATAATTGTGTCAGCATGATGTACACGTTCTGTCCTCATAGACAGGCTTGTGTTAGAGTGGGGAGGTTGCTTGGTAAGCATGGAATCAAGAGTGATGGATGAATAAAATGACCCCTTGGTGAGAGAGTATGGTCACCCTGGTTCACTTTAGATTCTGGTGGCAGTTTTCTGTATTAAATTTTAGCTTAATTATGAAAAAGTGATACTCAAAATAGTATTCTTCTTTTCCAAGTTCTAAGGAGCACAGTAGCCCCTAGTGCTTATAAATGTACAAAAGAAAATTTGAGTTAAGAACAAAAATATTTTAGATATTGTTATAGTACTGAGGAGCAGCAAAAAGCCATAAACGGTCATTTGGATCTGCTTTTTTTTGTACCTTAAGATAATTTCGATTAGCTTTCATTTTTATTTGCATTAGCCAGAGGGCACACACTACAGTCCACCAGAACTGAATACTCCTTGTTTTGTTTGCCTTGCAATGCATTTTTTTCTACTGGGTATTTCACATGAAAATCACATAAATCTGGATTGCTGTCATCTTGAAAAAAGGATACCTGTTGAATTGGGTAGCTCTTTTCATGAAAATAACTTAAAAACTGGATGAAATATAAAAGCATCTTTTGGATGTATTGTGACCTTTAAAAAAATAAGATATCCCAAAATGCTCACAATTAAGTGAAGATGGTCGGCTTGAAATACAAGTGCCCAAACTGGATTTCACACTTAGGGTTTTTGGCAAGCCCTGATTAAGTTTTTATTTGAAGGATGCATGGCCTGGAATAGATAAGATATGAAGTCTAGATTGTGCTTGAGATGGGAAGTTGAAAAGGAGAATATCCGTATAGAGTGGGAATACAAAAAGACAATAACAAACTATAAAGCGAGAGCATCTTGTCTGTGTCAACTTGCAGTTCAGTGGAGGGAAAAAAAGTTTCCTTTGAAAATTTGAGTTGGTCCTAAACAAAATTTCAGCCAAAATTCATGCTACTTATGTGAACAACCTCCAAATAGAGAATTTAATTTAAGGTGGTCCCAGGATGGTAATGAAATAAGCAGTTGGCGGAAGCAAATTTTCTAGAAATATGAAGTTTCTTATAAGGTCTTAAATAATTTCCACAGGTATATTTCAAGAAAGTTGGCTTAAGCCAAAAAATATCAGTAGAGCTCATAAATGAGTGCCAGTAGAACAAACAGCAAAACACAGGAGAATTACATCTATAAAAGCTACAGATATTGGAATTATCAGACATAAATACAAAAAATAATTTTGTGTACTCTGTTTTGAGAATTAAGAAAGGCTTTTAAAAGGTAGCAAATAAAGAGATATTAAAACAAACAACATAATTAAAACACATCAAACAGAACTTTTGGAAATTAAAAAATATATATGTATATGTGTATATGTAAATCACTATATGTCTATGTGTACATAGTGACTTAAATTAAAAATTCAATGGAAATGAGATATTTCTGCTCGAAAAAAAAGAATTGATTTGTTCCAGATGAATTCTCTCAACCAAGAATAACCAAATCTTAAAATATAATAAACATTTTTATAGCACTAGAAAAGTACTAACTGAACAGGATTCTCTTCTGGAAAGAGAAGAAATTCAGAAATGTGAACATTTTCCAATTAAAGCAATGAGTGAGCAGTGAGAAGCTGAGAAGAGCTTTGGGCAGTTTCACTGATCCAGAGGGACAGAAATTGAAGATCAAGAACAAGGTACGGAAGGCAGCTATTCCCATTACTCTTGCTGCATACAAATTATCCCAAATGTAGTGTTGTGAAACTATTTGCTATGGTTTGTAAATGTAGGGAAGTCACAGCACATAGCATGGTGGCTTGTCTCTGTGCTGTGGTGCTTGAGGCCTCAACCAGAAAGATTCAAAGGCTGGGGGTAACAAGACTGGAATCATCTGGAGGGGTATTCCTTCAAATGTGGGAGACTTGATGCTGGCTGTCAGCTGGGACCTATCTTCCCAAACACAGCTGAAGCCATCATCCCAAATACAAGATATGGTCTGTTCATCTAGTATCTCCAAATGGTCTTATTTGGGATTCCTCACAGCATGGGCTTTAAGACTGAGGATATCACTTTAAAAAAGCAGAAGTACAAGGCATTTTTGTGATCTAACCTCAAAAATCACATGTCTGGATTTCTGTCGTTCTCTATTGACAGAGTTGTCACAGATCCTGAGCATACACTCAGGATCAAGGGAAATAGACATGGCTAAAGGCAGATTATCTCTGGAAAATATAATCTGCCACAAGACCCTGGGCTTTTATTTTGGATTCTGAAATGGCTGAAACATGGAAATCAGACATCATAAGGACTGAAGCCCAGTTTTAAATCAGCTCGGTCTCATAATGCATTAAGATGGCTATGTTCCTTCTATAATATTCTTCTCACAGCAAAGAAAATTTCTCTCTGGAAGAAAATATTATCATCCATAACTTTCTAAATGCTCTGCAGCTAATACACAGTGTATGACATTAAATGAAAAATGAGGTATGCAAAAATATGTAATGGCCAAAACAAAGAAAAACATAGCAAAAAAGCAGTCCACAAAAGATGTAGATATTAGAATTACCAAACGGGGTTATTTAAATATAATAGATTGATGTAATTTTGCATTAATGTAGTACTATGGAAATTAAATGACAAGATGGAGAATTATAGCAGAAGAAGAGAGCTGTAGCAAAGAATGAAATGGAAATTCTAGAATTGAAAGATAATAATTCAATGATTTGAGTCATGGTTTTAACAGTAGATTAGACAAAGCTGAAGAAAGAATGTGTTAACTGGAAGATAAATTAACATTAATTTGTGGAATGAAACATAGACAAAATGATGAAAATTCAGAAAAAAATATAAGACATAAAGCATAGTTAAAAATATCTTGCATATGCATACCTGAAATGCCCATAGAAGAAAACAGAAATAAAGGGACAAAGTCAATAGATAACTGGTAAGGATTTTCTAAATCTGATGAAAGCCATTAAGCCGCAGATTCAAGAAATTCTAGGCACTGCAAGAAAACTGCATGTATTAATACTTATTTCATATTAAAATATCTAAAACCACAGGTGAAGAGACAAAGTTAAGTGCAATTAGAGATTTTTAAAAAGATGTTAGCATTCTGGGATTAAAATGATAGAGATGTCTGACTTTTCATTAGAAACATGAAAACCGAATTCAATGGAAGAATTATCAGAGCACTGAAAATAACTGATATTCTATTATTATTTATTTTTATTTTTATTATACTTTAAGTTCTAGGGTACATGTGCATAATGTGCAGGTTTGTTACATATGTATACTTGTGCCATGTTGGTGTGCTGCACCCATCAACTCGTCAGCACCCATCAATTCATCATTTATATCA
>NW_016809081.1:1335483-1372391 GCF_001698545.2 Rhinopithecus bieti | reverse complement strand
GTGGGATGTCTCCCAGTTAGGCTACTCAGGGGTCAGGGACCCACTTGAGCAGGCAGTCTGTCCCTTCTCAGATCTCAACCTCCGTGTTGGGAGATCCACTGCTCTCTTCAAAGCTGTCAGACAGAGTCGTTCGGGTCTGCACAGGCCTCTGCTGCTTTCCCTGTTGGTTTTTTAGCTGCACCCTGTCCCCAGAGGTCGAGTCTACAGAGACAGGCAGGTTTCCTTGAGCTGCTATGAGCTCCATCCAGTTCGAGCTTCCCAGCGGCTTGGTTACCTACTTAAGCCTCAGCAATGGCGGGCGCCCCTCCCCCAGTCTCTCTGCTGCCTTGCGGTTAGATTGCAGTCTGCTGTGGTAGCAATGAGGGAGGCTCCGTGGTTGTGGGACCCTCCCAGCCAGGTGTGGGTATAATCTCCTGGTGTGCCCGTTTGTTTAAAGCGCAGTATTGGGGTGGGAATTACCCGATTTTCCAGGTGTTGTGTGTCTCAGTTCCCCTGGCTAGGAAAAGGGATTCCCTTCCCCTTGCGCTTCCCAGGTGAGGTAATGCCTCGCCCTGCTTCAGCTCTCGCTGGTCGGGCTGCAGCAGCTGACCAGCACCAATTGTCCGGCACTCCCCAGTGAGATGACCCCAGTACCTCAGTTGAAAATGCAGAAATCACATGCCACATTTTCTTTATCCAGTCTATCATTGATGGGTTTTTGGGTTGGTTTTAAGTATTTGCTATTGGAAATAGTGCTGCAATAAGCATACCTATGCATGTGCCTTTATAGTAGATCAGCTAGGTATGTATTATTAGCTCCATTTTGCAGATGAGAAAGGAAAGCCCAGAGAGAGTGAAGGATTTGCCCAAGTTCACACAGAGAACAGGTGGTGGAGTGAGGATTTACACCCAGGCTGCAAGGGAAGTGGGGGCAGGGGAGGTGAACCTGCAGTTTATATCAACATTACACTCATTTCTTGAATTTTTACAGTAGGTTGTGTGTTCATATACTGAAAACATTCACCTATTTATATACAGGGTTAACAGATTGAATTAGGTGGTGAGAATATAGTTATTTTGCCTTTATTTGTATTTATGTGCATCTAATTTATGTACCCATTATGAACATGATATCATATGTAATAAGAAAAAATATTATAAATGCAATTTTGAAGCACACACACAAAAAGAAACATAACACTTAAGATGTTCTTCATGCAGGAAAGATACAGAATGCAGAACAAACAGTAAATATTGGGGTAGCTCCAAATAACTGTTGATTCTGTGAAACTATAATAACTACTTTAAGGTGAAATATAGAAAGAATTGAAATATATATGACAGAGCATTAAAAAAGTGTGGTCATACAGTAAGTAGAAGTAAATTAACCTAAATCTTTGCATTGTCTAGAATGTGATAAAAGTAATAATTTATTCTATATACTTTTTTCTTATTATTTTCCTTTTCCAAATCATATAATTATTTTTAATCAGTGACCTCCTACATTAGCTTGGGAGTTAACGACATTATTTCAATTCTCATTTAGTGGATACCATAGAGATTATCATCTGCAGTTTCTACGAAGAACGAAGAGTAAGATATATATTAGTAATGGCATAACAATAATAACTCAAAGAGGCAAAATACTCCAATTAGAAGGCAGAGATTTTCAGACTACAATGAAAAACCTTAGAAAAAAAAACTACTTTAAAATTCATATGGAACCAAAAAAGAGCCCTTATAGCCAGGACAATCCTAAGCAAAAAGCACAAAACTGGAAGCATCATGCCGCCTGACTTCAAACTATACTACAAGTCTACAGTAACCAAAACAGCATGGTACTGGTACCAGAACAGATATATAGACCAATGGAACAGAACAGAGGCCTGAGAAATAAGCCACACATCTACAACTATCTGATTGTGACAAACCTGAAAAAAACAAGCAATGAGAAAAGGATTCCCTATTTAATAAATGATGTTGCGAAAACTGGCTAGCCATATGCAGAAAACTGAAACTGGACCCCTTCCTTACACCTTATACAAAAATTAACTCAAGATGGATTAAAAACTTAAACGTTAGACCTAAAACCATAAAAACCCTAGAAGAAAACCTAGACAATACCATTCAGGACATAGGCCTGGGCAAAGACTTCATGACTAAAGCACCAAAAGCAATGGCAACAAAAGCCAAATTTGACAAATGAGATCTAACTAAACTAAGGAGGTTCTGCACAGCAAAAGAAACTATCACCATAGTGAACAGGCAACCTATAGAATGGGAGAAATTTTTTGCAATCTACCCATCTGACAAAGGGCTAATATCCAGAATCTACAAGGAACTTAAACAAATGTACAAGAAAAAAGCAACCCCATCAAAAGGTGGGTCAAGGATATGAACAGACACTTCTCAAAAGAAGACATGTATGCAGCCAACAAACATATATAAAAAAAAAAACAAAACTCATCATCACTGGTCATTAGAGAAATGCAAATCAAAACCACAATGAGATACCATCTCATGCCAGTTAGAATGGCGATCATTAAAAGGTCAGGAAACAACAGATGCTGGAGAGGATGTGGAGAAATAGGAATGCTTTTACACTGTTGGTAGAAGTATAAATTAGTTCAGCTATTGTGGAAGACAGTGTGGTGTATCCTCAAGGATCTAGAACCAGACATACCATTTGACCCAGCAATCCCATTACTGGGATTGGTAAATTACAAAGGATTATAAATCATTCTATGATAAAGACACATGCACACATATGTTTATTGCTGCACCGTTCACAATAGCAAAGACTTGGAGACAACCCAAATGCCCATCAATGATAGACTGGATAAAGAAAATGTGACACATATATGCCATGGAATAGTATGCAGCCATAAAAAGGGTGAGTTCATGTCTTTTGCAGGGACATAAATGAAGCTGGAAACCATCATTCTCAGCAAACACAGGAACAGAAAACCAAACACCACATGTTCTCACTCGTAAGTGGGAGCTGAACAATGAGAACATATGGACACGGAGGGGAACATCACCTACTGGGACTGTCGGTGGGTGAGGGGGCTAGGGGAAGGATAGCGTTAGGAGAAATACCTAATGTAGATGATGGGTTGATGGGTGCAGCAAACCACTGTGGCACGTGTATACTTATGTAACAAACCTGCACGTTCTACACATGTATCCCAGAACTTCAAGTATAAATAAAAAATAAAAATCAAAAAAAATAAACCTGTATATTATATGCTACTTATGAGACATGCCATAATTATAAAGATGCAGAAAATTTAGACATAAAGAGTTGGAAAGACCTTCCATGCCATCCCTGATAGAAATTTTTACACTGAAGAAGAACAATTAAAGTCAAAACGTGTGGGAAGAAGTACAATTAAAGTCAATGCTTTGTGGGAATAATGAGAAACTAGAAATGGATGGTGTTAGAAGTGGATGAGGCATTCTTTTAAGTTGGAAAAAATTGCGTTAAGATTTTTAATAACATTTTATTATGAAAATTTTTCAAAACTATGGAAAACTTGAAAGCGTTTGAGAATTGATGTTTATATCCCAGTTACCTAGAGTCTACACATTTTGCTGCATTTGCTTAATCACATACCTATTCATTTTTCTGTTCATTCTTTCATCTCTCTTTTCCAAATTTCCAAGTCAGTTACAAGCATCAGTGAATACAGTATGTTTTTGGACTAATGGGAATAATTCAGAAGAGAGAAAATCTTTTGATGATTCTCAGAAAGAGTGGGAAAATCACTGGAACAATGTCCTTGAAAACTTAGAATGGGTAGGGATCATGTGAGAAAGGAAAAGATACCGGAAGGACCTCAGGCACTTTATCAAGATGGAAGTTCCATGGGGGAAAGTCAGAGCATAAAGGTCAGGGGAAAGTGGTGGGCAGAGGTGATAATAGGGTATGTGGATGTTCTCACCTGTTCTGCCTTCTCCAGAAATATTAAACATGATGTAAGAAATTAGCAGCAGGGAATAAAGTTGGCGAAGACAGAATTGGATTGAAGACTGAGGAAAAGCTATGAAGTAATCGTGGGGATAGATAAAATTAGGATTTTAGAGCATCCCTGAAGCCTACTTTAGGTACATGGTTATGAATATTTTCTTATGCTACCAATGTAGATGACTTAGGAAGAATTGAGAGCAATATTGTTTTTTCAAATATTATATTCATATAGTGTTTGCACATACTTATATGAATAGACTAATAATGTTTCAGTAACATTATTCAAAGACATGGACAGGAGCATCTTCTTCTTAGACAACCTCACAGCAACCACAAACTTAATGTTTTTTTTTTGTGTGCTGTCAAATTGCCTCTCCTAATTTAGAAATGTTACACATAAAGCTTTAATGTTAAGGGAGACATTTAATGGCTGTGAGTTAGGAAAACTATTCGTAACATCTTTTTATGCTGAGTAAAGTTCAGAAAGAAAAAAATGTTTAGACCATCCATTAAGGAAAAAAAAATGTATTATGAAAGAAAACACTCAACCATTTGATTTTCTGACATTGTTTGTTTGGGCAGCATTGTGATTGCAATCATATCTTCAGCGCTTTTTTTCTCCAGAAATAATAAACAAGATGCAAGAGGTTTTGAATTTATTTTGATTCAGAGCAAGAAATGCTATGCACTTTTTTGTCAACTATTTGAGCTTAATTCTGTATATTTTATAAAACGTAATATTTAAGTTTCATTTCTGTTTTTTTTTTTTTTTTTTTTACATTGGAAAATGATTTCACATGTGAATAGAGGATGTCAGGGAAATAACAAATTATAAGCCTCAAAGCGTATGTAGTGATTCTGTTGACATCATAATAGGCTACCTGAGTGTTAGATGTTAGTGAGGACTTTTTGGAAAGATTCTCTGTTTTTCTGCTGTGTCAATTAGTTATTGTTCCAAATTCTTTCATATCTCCACATAAAGAACTAAAAGTGATTTTAATAGAAAGTAGAGAACAAGTGGCTTCCTTAAATCTTCTTCTGTCTTTGAGAACTTCTCAGTTAACAATGGTGGGAGTCTAGAAAAGAGCACATTTTCCTTTGCTCAGTTGTGAATTCTTTGGTGATTCATGGCAAACTCAAGAAACAAAACACAGGCATCTGTTGTTAAAGGAAAATTACCTGCTTTATTTCTGCCTAAAGCGGCATCATTTAGTGAGGTCTCCAAGGCCATATGAAACCAAGCCTTACATTTTTTTTTTATTTTTATTTTTTGGTATTGTGGAAAAAAAAAAAAACCCTGCTCTTTCACATTACTTTTTTTTTTAATGTTACATTTGAAGAAGTACTAAGAAAATTTAGAATTTTAAAAACTGCTAAGCTCCATTCCATTATCTTTGGAAGATCATGGATTTATTTGCATTCACATACAAGCACTTGGGGTTAGGGCAGAGTTGTCATCTTGAACACGCTTTAGTGTATGCAACTACTGATTAAAATAATCCCAGAACCAAACTTACATAATTAAAATCACATTTTTTAGTTGCTTTTAAAGTAGAAGAGAAGATTTGATTTCTTATCAAGGGTTACAGCCTGCAGGCTGGCTATCCTGACACGCTGGTAAGCCAGAAACAAATACTTTAAGGGATGGGCAAAAGGAACAGGAATTTATGCTAAGCAAGATGGCTGAATGTACATATTCAATAAACTATAGGAGGAGTCATGAATATTTATGAAAGGAGAAACATACACATGAGCAATTAAGCTTTAAGCCTCTCCATAGGTCTTATGTATAAAAAATGGCAGCGTTAGGATGAACCAAGGGTGGAGTTTTCAGCCCTTTGTTATCAAAACATGAAGCAGAGGACGTGAAAATTCTTACTGTATGTTCTCCATAGACTGGCCCGGTCCACTCCGGGTCTCTTATCAGGCAAAAAAGGAGGAGCAGGAGCAGCATGCTGGTTTCGGTTTAGCTCTTAGAGAAGAAAGGTTAATGGCAGTTAGAGAGGGGCAGGATGTATATAATGAGGCATGTCTGACCTCCTATCTTGTCTTGGCTGAGAACTCAGTTTTCAAGATTACTACGGGGTCCCCTACCAAGAGGAGGTCTGTTCAGTTGGTTTGGGGGCTTAGGATTTTATTTTGATTTCTCATTTTCTCTCTTTTGGCCAATATTTGCCAGAGGCAGCATTGGGTAAACTTTTATTTTTTCTCATATCATTGCCAGGATAGTGTGGCTACCTGTCCCAGGTCTATCCTGTCCCTTGGTGAGACCCCTATAGACAAGGGACTTAGAGACAAAAGAGTTACAGCCAATTAAACACTCTAGGTCAGATGGGAATAGAAGTAGGTAGGCATTCATCAACGAACAATATAAAAGCCAAAAACCAAAGCCAAAAAGCAAGGTTACAAAGTTGCCTTGTAAGTTCTATGCATTGAGCTACTGTAATCTCAGAATTAGTTAAAGGCTTGTAGCCATTCCCTATGTAAAACATAAGCATTCTGTTAAAACCTTTTAAGGCAAGGAATTTAGAGACTTTTGTTATGCTACAATGCTTTTTGCAGTCTCCACTGATTTGTCCTAAGGTAGCTTAAAAATGTATACCTCTATTTGTATAAAACCCATAATGGGGAACTGCAATAGCCAGAAGACTCTGTCACCAGGTTTCTTGATATCCTCTTGGTAATTGTCTTTTTGGATGAAAAGGGGCCACATAATGGCCCAAGAGGCAGAGTTTCTCAGTCTTTCAGTTGTTTAGGCATGCGTGTGCCCATCCTTGATTTGGAAAGTCTGAACTAATTTTATCCCTCAAAGTCAGCACTTACAATCTCACATGCCCATCTCTTTCTTCTGTAGTACTCTCTGGGCCTAAAGGGAGGATGCTTCTATAGTTTTAGCAACAGGGAATTGGCAATGAAAACGAAATCAGGCCCAGTGGGATTCCAAATGTGGGAGAATTGCAGGCTTATTTGAATCATCTTTAGTATGTAGAGTACCTTGAGAATCACTTGTTGGAAGACTTGCCTTCTATATCTTAATTTTGGCAAGTCAATATGGGTCTTTGAACTAGGAAAAGCAGTTTTCAACAGAGTTCAGATTCCTTTGTTGTAAGACAGACATTCAAGAGACTTTAATTGCTATCTCTTCTAATCCATTTGGTAAATAAGATCATAGATCTAAAAATTATAAAGTTGGAGGGTCAGAGATGATCAAATCAATACTCTCATTTTACGGATGAAGAAATCTAGGACCAAAGAGAACTGGGTTTATCAGGGTCCCATAGCCGGTTAGTAAACTCATAGTCATTTTTAGAGCAGAGGGCATATCAATATGAGTCTTAACAATTTAAATAGAATTTACCAAATTTCATCTGAATCCTAATTTTAAAAATCCAAAATCATCAAAATGTTAGTTTAATTAGAGTTTGAAAATAGTTTCTCCATAGTTACGCAGTGTCACTCCTGACAAACTTTGTAGAGCTGCAGTCTGAAGTCAGTCACTGCTACTTTAAACTTCCGTGCATTAAAAACAGAATCAGAGATGCATCTCCATTTCTTGTGTATTATACACCCACATGTTCTTCTGGAAACTCTGCCTGCAGTTTTGACATTCTGTCAACACAAGCCATCAAGTTTAGCTCCTTATATTTTCCTGGATATCAAGCACATGTAAGTAGAAATTACATATTTGAGTTGCCTTTTCAAATGTGTTGCAAAGAATAGTCAGTCTTCAGGTATGTGATTTAAGCGTTTAATTGCATTGCAGACCTCCTTGCCTGGCTTTCTGGATGGTAACTTTTGTGGCATTAAGCCAAACTATGAGGCCAGGCATAGCCTCATTCTCAAACATATCTCTTTCTCCTCCAAAGCATTTGAAACTTTGTCAATACAGAATCATTCCTTTGGTTCCTAAAATGAGCGCTTTCATTCTGCCAGAGTATATGGTTTAAAAAAATTAGCACTTTGCATTGTTATACAGATTTACAAATTATACATCAGTTTCACATTTTTTTTCAGTTGAAACTCACCAAATAGATTTTCTTTATAGTAAGTGGCATACCACTTATTACACAAGAGGATGTGGTTGAAACAGTCTGTCCCAGGAACAACCAATAAGGAGGTATACTCTAGAAAATTTAAAACGATGACTTTAAAACAATGACAAAACCATTTAACATTAACTTGCTTTTTTATTATTACTATGTTATAGCAATTCTAAACAGTCTTAGTGATAAAATATTCCTGTCCAAGAAACCTTTATTTATTTATTTATTTATTTATTTATTTATTTTTGGTGTCTGTGGTTGCCGTTGTGCTATAATAACATACATGTGAGCTTCGGATTAGTATATTTTATATTTTAAGCACTGTTTTTTTTTTTTTTTTTTTTACATGGGAGTTAGTTTGGATAATTCTGAGTTGTACTGTTGGTTCGTAAATTATATGTTTGTTTCAAGAGTACGTTTAAGTTCTTAATATTTTGGAATTGTTCAAGTTCTGTTTGGATGCAGTTCATGTCTCTACAACTAGTGGTACTGTATAGTCCTACATTTAGACAGTAAATTGGAAGTGGAAAAATGATAGTACAGAGATTTTAAAGAAGAAAAAGCAGAACTTGAATTGTTTCAATACTTCCCTTGTATGTGACCACTTGAATTTTGTGTTTCAAATTTAAAATAGTGACACAGTGTGTGAGTTGCAACAAATAATATTTTCATTTGGCAAGTGAACATTGAAAAATGATTGTACTTGCAATATAATTGTTTAGTACAGAGGGGTGCCTATTACAGTGGTTAAACTAAGTTTGCACCTCCCTCAGGAGAATAATATTTGGGGGTAATTCTTTCCCAAAATACTAGTGGAAATTATATGCTAGTTCACTCAGCACATAGTTCTTTAGGAATGGGGTAACACACAAGAAGCAGAGAGCAAGAAACCAAAAGGGAATGTGTGTATGTGTGTACATGTGTGCATATGGGTGCATGGTATGTATCTGATCTTGAGATAAATGTAGCCTGTTCCACACTTTGGCCCTGATAAACGTAATCCCCATTTTGGAAACAGGAAACTAAGATCAGATTGGCTAGGAAGACTTTCCTGAGGATATTTATCTCAGCAATACAGCAGTAAAGGGCAGTCTTCTCCTAGTCTGTCACGTTTGCTGAAGTTTATCAAAAGTGAGCAGAAAGCATCTAATTCTATTTGATCTTCCTATGTGATGAAATTGAGTGGTGACCAGGAGTTTTGGTGAACTGATACATTTTCGGGACTTATTTGTTAGATTGTGATTTGGCTCAGTAACTTAAATTTTGTACTATAAAATATAGTACTAACTAAAAAACTAAAAAGCCACCTTTCTCATATGCCTGTAGAGCATACTGACAAGCTAGTTTTCATAAATTTTCCAAATTAAAATCATAATAATGAATGAAATTATTAATCAAAGTAGGGAAATATAGACTGATGAGCAAAAGCAAGGCTCTGCCATTTACTTGCCCTGTGACCTTGGAGAATTCACTTCAATTTTTGTTCCTGTTTCATCAATAAGATGAGGATCATAAAAACACATACCTCATTGTTTTTGTTTTAAGGAATACATTTTACACATAGGTGATAGATAAGTGGATATGTTGGTACTCAGTACACTGTAAGGGCTTAATATTAGCTGCTAATTATAAACAATATTATAGTGAAATTTATCTTAAATTCAAGGCCAAAGTCTCTCTCTAAAAATTATACAAAGATCCATATTTGTAGCATAATGGGATAAGGAAGTGGGGTATTCCCATATGGAGCCAACTTTGCAAAGTTCTTTTTTTAATCAAAATATTTTATGTTAAGAGATCTTTCAAAAAGACCCTCCATATTAGACACCCCAACAGTACCCTGGACCTTTTAGGGGATCTTTTTTGTATTTTTTTCTTTTAAATAAACTAAAAAAATTTGATCCTAAAAGCCAGGAAATATTTTCCGATGAAAATTTAGTCCAAAAACAAAAAAATACACACACACACACACGTTTGTATGTGTGTGTGTGTATATATATATATTTGTATACATATGAGTGTATATATGTATATATAATACATCTATTTATATATCGCATATATTTTTATATATAATATAATACATATATATTTTATCCTGGTAACAGGTGAGGAAGGGCAAGATGCTGCCAGGAGTTCAGGAGGTATTTGGTTTTCTTGTAACATAGTAACGAGAATAGTTTTGCTGAAGACAGGGACACATTACATTATTCAAATGTAATCAATATATAACTTGTATCCATTTGCAATGATAGCAATTAACTAATCTTGCTAGTGAGAATTTCAGTGTAGCTAGTTATGAATATAACATATCTATGCAATAATCATCAAAGTATTGTAGGTAGTATTATACTCATCATAAAATTTATTTTGAAATTTTAACATTATGACTTGCATTTTTCATTCCTATGGCCTAAGGGAATAGTAAGGTTGCTACCTACAGGAATAGTAAGATTTGCTATCATAGATTTCTGATGCTGATACTCTTCTGTTTAGCCATAACTACAGCCCGAGAGAGAGAGAGACAGATGGGGCCTGTGGAAATAATGGGCATGCCAAGAGGGCCAGGCTTCAGTAGTTAGTTACCATACAGAAATGGCCATCTCTGGTCCCTTCTTTCCCAATATCAGCCATGGGGACTCGACCCCCCTGAGATCAAGGGGCCTAAAGACAGCCTTGTTGCCTGCCTGCCCTCCTTAGAATGGCAAAAAAAAAAAAAAAAAAAAAAGAAAAAGAAAGAAAAGAAAAGAAAAAAGTAGCAATTGGGATGCCACAAAATGAACAAATGGCGGCAAGGCTGTAAGACAGCATGATAGAATATTAAGGACATATTCAATCCAAAGCACCCCATGTTTGTCACGGCTCTTGTTTATTAACACCACCCAGGGAATTGGGGGAATAGAGGTGGGAAAGGGAAATTTAGGATGTGGTATAGAGAAGGCAGCATTCCTTCTTGTCTCTGCTTAGGCTGTTGTACTGAATCATTAGCTCTGTACCCTCAGTCAGAGAATTTCAGTGCCATATGAGAAATCTAACGGCACACACTACATATTCATATCTAGAGAATCATAAATGTGTTTGTGTAGCTGCAGACTAGTATGGAGGAGAAATCTGTTGTCTATTTTTTGTTCCATTTTTCCTAATCGGATTGGTTCTGCTTGGACAAGTTGTTTGTGGAGTTAGTCAAGAAATGTATTCATGAAAAACAAAATATGAGTTCCCACTTTTAGTTTTAGAATCCATGAGAATAGAGTCCTTTTTGTCTGACATCAGTACTAATAATAGCTATGATTTGTTGATAGCTTATTGCATGTCAACCACTATGTTCCACTAGTATGAACACATTTAGTTCTTATGAAACAGTGCCACTTGTATCCCATAAATGAGAAAATTGGGCATAGAACACTTATACTACCTGCCCAGAATCACATAAATAGTGAGTGGTGGATCCAGGGATCAGACAATTTGATGTCAGGGACTTATGCCATACTGCTGCATCTGAACAGCTATGATCATGCATCTAAACCTGACCTTGCAGAAAGCCCCCAGCACCCCAAAGGCTAGTCTAACCTTCTTACCGATGTACCTAGGTCAGTTTGTCACTGTAATGTTCTTCAGATCCCACCTTTAGTCATGCATTCAACAATATTTATTGAGCACCAACTTAGTGTCTAGGCACAGGAGATCTACTGGACAGCAATTCTGACCCAGCCCATACTGAATCTAGGACTAGACACGATCTCACTGGTCCTATGATGGTGAAAATCTAGAATTATCAGGCATATTGAAGCGGCCTCAGGACATATGAGGAAGCCAGGAAGGCATCTGAGGAAAGTTAATGACTCCTGAAAGACGAACTGAAATCAGTTTGTTAAAGAGGGATATAGGCCAGACATGATGGCTCACACCTGTAATCCCAGCACTTTGTGAGGCCGAGGTAGGCGGATCACTTGAGGTCAAGAGTTCAAGACCATCCTGGTCAACATGGTGAAACCCCGTTTCTACTAAAAATACAAAAATTGGCCAGGCATGATGGTGCATGCCTGTAATCCCAGTTCCTTAGGAGGCTGAGGCGTGAGCATTTCTTGAACTGGGAGATAGAGGTTACAGTGAGCTAAGATCGTACCATTGCACTCCAGCCTGGGAGACAGAGCACAACTCTGTCTCAGAAAAAAAGACGGATGTGGAAAGAGTTTTGCAAGAGTGGTAACAAGGACAGGTCCCTATACCCAAAATAAGCATGGCATGAATGGGGTACTGAAAGTCTTTCATTCTGTGGAATCAGAGATGATGACTGAGTGAGTCAGGGGTTGCAGTGCAAACTATGACCTGTGGACCAAGTCTTGACTGCTGTCTGCTTTTGTATGGCCTGCCTTTTTACATTTGTACGTGATTTTTTAAAAATTAAAAAATGAACTATATACCATGATATGTGAAAAATATATGAAATTCAAATTTCAATGTTCATAAAGTTTTATTAGGACACAGCCGTACCCACTTTATTTTCATGTTGTATGTGACTACTCTCATGCTACAATAGCAGACCTAAGTAGTTGCAACAGAGACCATATGGTCTACAAAACCTGAAATATTTGCTATCTGGCCTTTTACAGAAAAAAGTGTGCTGACTCCTGCTGTAGAGGATGAGAGGTTGCTATGGAGTTAGATCATGAAGGACCCTGTAGTTCATATTGAGAGATTTTGATGTTGATTCTGAAAGGCAATGGGGAGTAGCTAAAGGGTTTTAAGTGCCTTCATATTTCTTAGGTTGGCTCTTAGTTAATTTGCCTCCTTTCGTATTTTCTTGTATTGGGTTCCTGGGGAACCACTTTTACCTACAATGATTTTATTGACTCTGAGACTGTTTCTGGAGTTTCCTAAGTCAGCAGTCATAGCATTTCTAGGTTGCCCCTTTTATAATGTAGAACTTGCCTAAATTGACTGGTTTCCTGTTTGAAAGTGGGACTAGAATTCGCTATTATCCATTTTAGACCATCACCGTATGTTACTGCTATGAAAACCTAAACCATGGGCTTAATTGTGATGTTAACTTCTGGGTCCTAAAGATGTGTGTGCCCTTGCCCTCTCTGCAGCCCTTCACACACAGCAGAGGCCAGTGGGTATTACTGGTCAATAATATTTGTAGTTACCCTTAGAGAAAACACTCCATGCAGAGGAAGCACTGGTGAAATAAATGGAGGGAAATAGAGAACAGTTGTGTCCAGACATCTAGAATCTGAAACACAGAAGAGAAATCTGGAGAGCTTGTCATAGCTCCCTGGGGGACAATTAGTCTTTCTCCAGCTTAGCAGAGAGGCTTTTTTCTGCTACGTTTGACAAGTGGGTGAGTTCTAATCTGCATGTTTATTTTGAAATATTGCTTACCCAAGGATTAAACATCTAGTTGAAAAGCAGATAGGTTCAAAAGTTTATTACTTGACATTAGTAGCTTAAAAGATTATAACTTGGTTATTAGATTTTTTTTTCCCCCAAACTTGGAATAAGGTGATTGTAATCAGTTGAACTCATGGATCATTCAATTTCTGTTAAGTGTTAGCATTTCTGAACATTTTCTTATCGTTTACCTATATGGAAAGTGAAATCCTTTCTCCTAGTACTTATTTGCTCTGGGTCTCCATAGGCAGAGAGAAAGTTAATGTGGGTGCCAATGTTGATATTTCCCCTGAATTTTTACAGTTAGAATGTTAAATTAAACTCTCCATTCTGGATTTTTATCTACTGCCTTCTAATTAGGTACATCTGCCAATTCTGCTGTGTTAATTTTAATTTTTGTTCTTTTCAATTATCAAACATGGAGTAATTTTGAACTAAATTATTGTATTTATTTGGATGTTGGCTAAGTTTTAATTTAGAGCAAACTTTTAAATATTAGCAAAAAATTTTAAGGACTTGACATTAAAATCTCTTATTCTGGTAACAGAGAGAAGTCAATGATTAAAACTTTTAACATGCAGTCCAAAAATATTACAGTATTTTGTATTATAGTGAATGAAAGAATATATATATGTTTGCCTAGTGGTAATTTCCTTTTATATTTTCATATATAATTTGTATTTTAAATTCATAAGTGATAAGTTTTAGATCTCTTTTATCTAAATTAAGGTTATTATTGCTAGAAAGTTGGTATATATATATATTTAGTAAAAGAAATTACATTAACTATATGACATATTTATGCACATACAGATACATACATGGGGATATATACATTCACGCATATAAATATATATTCAACGTCAAGCAATTGACAAAATTCATAAACATAAATTTTGCAAAATAAATTTGGAGATGTGAAACCTTCACTTAGGTCAGCCTTTTAAGAGGTTTATTGCCTAGTGAATCTTGTGTATAAATTAATAACATTTTTTAAATGCCAGAGACATGTGACTTATTTTCTTCCTTTATTGTTACTATAGCAGAGGATTCCCTTCTGTGGGTAAAAGAAAATATATTTTGACTTTACAGTCTTCCATTGTGTGACTGATGTTAAACTTTTTGTGTATATTTTCAGCGTGATCTTTTAAAATCTCAATGTTTAATGGTAAATATCCTAGAGAAACTGCAAAGCACTGTCTGGCATATGTTCTGAGCATATTCACTTGTGCTTCTTTAAAATCTGAGAATCATAAAAAGTAGAGAGTTTTCAGCAGTGCTCTCTCTACCCCTTTCAAGCAGAGCCCTGCAATTTGTCTACATTTATATAATGAGTGCTATTTAATATTTCTTTAGGAAAAAGTATTCTGATGCTCAAAAGTATGGGAAACTTCTGGTCTAGACCAGTGCTTCTCAACCTGGGGCAATTTTAAGAATCTTCTCGCCACCACTGGGGACATTTATCAATGTCTAGTAATATTTTTGACAGTTACAGCTGGGTGGGTGCTACAGGCATCTAGTGGGTAGAGACCAAGGATGCTACTAAACATCCTACTATGCGCTGGACGGTTCCACTCCCTGCTCCCCACCAACAGAATTATCTGACCCACAATATCAATGGTGCTAAGGCTGAGAAATCCTGTCGTAGATTTACAGTTACAGTAGTTCTGCCCTTATCCCTTGTTTCACTTTTAGTGGCTTTGGTTACTTGGGGTTAACTGTGGTCCAAAAATATTACAGTATTTTGAGAAAGAGAGAGAGAAGGAGAGACACCACATTTACCTAACTTTTATTACAGTTTATTGTTACAATTGATCCATTTTGTTATTAATGTTGTTAATCTGTGACTGTGCATAATTTAGAAATTAAACTTTATCGTAGGTATATATGTATATGAAAAAAACAGTATGCATAGGGTTCAGTATTATCCATGGTTTCAGGTGTCCACTGGGGTTCTGGAACATATGTATGTATAAACTCAGGAGTTTTTCCAAAATGACTGTACTGATTTTGCTGATAGGGAAACTAGACAATGAGGTGGAGAGATTTGTTCAAATACACAGTTTATTTTATTCTTGAGTCCAAGTCTTGATTTTCCTTACTTTATGCTGTTTGTGCTTTACTTGAGGACCCATGTGAAATGGCAATTTGGATAGAAAAATATCACCAAATTGTAAATATTAAAAAATAACACTTGATATTGCATTGCATAGGCTTCATTGCAATAAATGTTTCTCTGTTATCTAGCACACTGCCTGTAACAGAGATTAAAAAGAGTATGCTTGTTTGCAGCCAGCTATCCAGCTGGGGAGATAGAGAGATAAATAATTATGAATCATTAAGTAGTGTGCTAAAATATGTATCAAGTGCTAGGTGAATGCAGACGAGGGAGGAAGGCATTAGGCCTTGAGGTGGTCTGGGGAGAAGAGGACAAGCTACAGAGAAGAGGTCATATGTAAGAAGAGACCTGAACAGTAGACGGAAGTTAGTCGGGTGGGAAAGAAGAGGGAGTGG
Source organism: Rhinopithecus bieti (assembly GCF_001698545.2). NCBI lineage: Eukaryota > Metazoa > Chordata > Mammalia > Primates > Cercopithecidae > Rhinopithecus > Rhinopithecus bieti. The sequence continues at coordinate 1,356,491 of NW_016809081.1, read as the reverse complement.
GCATTCTTGGTAGAGATCACCTTATACCAGAGGCATGGAAGAGCCGAAGGCCTTAGTGTGGTCTTATTAAAAATTAGCATGTGTGGATTCCCAATTTGCCTACGAGAGGTTACTTGAAGGTAAATGTGGGTTTGGGGAAAGAATCTTTCACCCACCAAGATTCTCACTTGTGTACCATAATGCTTGAAGTTTCACTGTCGGAAATTCTTCCCATTTGGTTTAAAAATTGCCCTTTCCTTGCCATCATCTTTAAGGAGGAAAAGTATGTCCAGATACTTTATGTCTCTGAAAGACCTTCAGGGAACAAAATATAGTTATGAAAATGAAACTGACTCACATGGTACTAAGAGTCCCAGATGGTTGAGGAGGTAAAAGTGAGTACAAGCAGGGACTTGAAAGAATAATAAAATCTGGGGTGGTGGGCAGGTGCCCAGGTCATAGATGCCCAATTCCTACTTTTACAGACACTGAGTGGGCATTCTTGTGATATTTTATATTTTTGGAGCTGTGTATTTTCTTTCTTACTTTATTTCTTTGAAGTTCATTGCCCAGAGAGGAATAAGCACCTTTATCCAATATGGTCAGGTATGCTGCTTACCTGATCTGGTCCCTCTGCCACAGAATCCTGACTACACAGAGCTTGTCAGTCAGAGAAAATTTGGTGCAAATATACTTTTAACATACCACCCTAGAGGAATTCCAACATTGTATGTTATAAAACACAGAAAGGATTAGAACTGCCATTTGCACATTTGGGGCCTTTTTATGAATCATGGAAAGGACCCCTCTGGATGACCATTTAGAGAGTCTTTGCTTTCGCCTGGCTCAGCAACATCTGTGCCAGGACACCTGTGCTGGCTCCAGTTACTGGCTTGGTGAAAAGAAGATGGTTGAATTTTAGATCCACTTGCACCCCCTCCTACTAAATGCCTTTGTGCACACCATAAACTAACATGGTACACAGGGACCCTGACAAGCATGAATTGAGAGGCATAATCCATATTGTATATGGGTAATACACACAGTGTAATTACACGTAGAGAAAGACCAAGTGTGTGCTTTTCTGTGGGCATGTCTGTGTGAGTCCATGTGTATACAGAACTATGTCAACTATTAACCTCTCACCCACCTCACTAGGAAAGTGAACAACACCCCAACGGATGTAGCTTTGGTAACTTCTTCAGTCCTAATCTGTATATTTCCTGCATTGGCATACTTTTTGCCTTAACTAAACCCTTTATTACTACACAGAGGGGTTCCTGTGACTTTTTCTACGGTTGCATTCTTTGTACAGTGTCTCTATCAATGCCATTTCTAAGTTTAGCCACAGTACTTATATCTGTTTTATTCTTTCAGCACTCTCGTTAAGAAGCACATGCTTTGTCTACACATTACTTGTCTGCACAGTTCTACTGCACTGTCTTCCTCTCCACCACACCCATCCTGATACACCATCCAGTGAGGTTGTAGAAATATATATCTTGCAGCCAACTCTTCCTTTTGACAATTCGAGAGACTTTCCAGCTTGAGTGGGCTCTGAGGATAGCTCCTTACATTGTTTCAATGCCGTTGAACTCTAGACACCCTGATCCTGTGTATCTTCTCTAAACACATGTCCTTCCTCAAGCCATTTGGGGATTTACCACGTCAATTAATATTCAACAAGGATTTGAGAGCTTACTCTGTGGCAAATCATTAAACATTAAATTATGGACCTTTCTCGTGTACAATTTTGCAGTAATATAACATTCTAAAAATGCCCAAGTGTTGTGGTAATGCACACCGATTGTTAGTTAGATCAAGTGATTGTAGTTACATTATGCCATTTGATTTCTTACGTCATGTTTATACAGTGTACTATGTTTATTTCAGTGTTTCACTCTTGCCCCAGTAGTTCAAGTTGCTCTTCTGAAAGCTGTAATAAATATTCCTATGTTGACTTTTATCTCTTTGATTACACCATGTTGATTAGTACCCCTAGTAAGTAGGTGGGAACTTGTATATGATTGTTTTCCTTTTCATCTGATTTATATTCCTTCTTCTCTTTCTGTGATGTTGAGTAGAGCTTTATTTCTGTTTTTACTTTTCTTTATCTCTCAATGTTTCATGAGATCTGTGTTCTGGTTTCTCAGTTTTCACACCCTGTTCAGCCACTTTAAATGTCTTAAATCTTTTATCTATGCTTTCATAAATAAACATTCAAAATGGTTCAAAAATTTAAGAAGCTACAAAGTGCTTTAAGCAGTAAACTTTCATAAAATTGTGTATACCTTTACATACTATATTAAATTAAAATATATTATTTAACTTGCAATTCATATACTGTAATTTTATAAGGATAATTCAGGATAACTTCTCAAAGAATAAGAAAATAAATCTTCAGAAAATTATACCATTTTTGTAAAGAGTTACTATATACCTGTCTATTTAATGACAATTTTTGCAAATTAATATTGATATAGTTCATCTTGATCAAAATATATTGATATATAAGGACTATGGCTTTAGATCTGTTCTCTTTTTCTATGAGAGATGGCAGAACAGGTTTAGAAATCATGGCAGCCTTCCTGGCCAAAGATAATAATTGTCTTTTCCTTTCTCAAATTGAATAACAATTTGAAGAGAGTCCTTGATACTCTTGACTTGTTATAGTTTTATCTGCTTATCTGATGATTTCTATTTCAATTAGGAGTCCAGAGTGGAATAAAAATGAAAAGTAAGATAAATTGTATTTCCTATACTGGTCCTTATACATTACAGCTGGGGCTTTTAATTACCATATCGACTAATGAAGTGCTATCTATATCTTGAATCGAGAGGGTTTTGACCCTAGGGAAGGTGACAGCTCTTACATTTAAACCTAGCACCAGGAGAGTTCTAATAGTTACTCAAAGATCATTTTATCTAAGGATGAAGAATTTAACAAAGAAACAAGTCCTAACATCATCTGCTTTAAAATTACTATGAAAAGAGACAGAGAGGGGAATAAGAAAAAACAATTACTTATTTAATAAATACATAAGAAATATTGAGTACATAAAAGATATTCCAAGGACTCGGGGAAATGGGAAAGTCATTGCACTCTTCTGAGCCTCAATATTTCTGTCAGTAATATGGGGATGAGATGCATCTTGGACAGGGTTACTGTAGGGATGAGGGGTAATACGATAAAGTACTTGGCAATCCAAAACAAAGCCAATTTTGGCTGTTACTACTCAATAATAATGAATATAGGCTAAGGAGATTGCATTTTCTTGTCGGCAGTGGGGTCTATTGAAAATTTTGAGCAGGAGCAACTGCTGCAGTATGCCAAAGCTCAGCAACTGTGGGCATATTTTACAGAGGACAGAAACAAGTTAGAAGACACTTGCAATATTCTCAGCAGGAAGTGGTAATGGAGAGATAGGATGGGGTAGGGGGCGTACAGAGCCAGACCAAAACAAGGAAGAGCAGGAGAAATATTAAAGCCACAAATTCAAAGGTATTGCAGCCCCTTTTGTGAGGCCAGATGGGGAACTGGGACAATGACAGAGACATTAACAAGAACAGAAAACACCCGGTCAGGGGTGGGCATTCAGGGGAGAGGAGACAGCGGAATGGTTCTGATTTGGACACTTATTATGTGTCAAGAATGGCACTGATTGGCTGCTAACATTCGACTGGCCATTTTTCCCCAGAGTAGAGATTGGTGAGGAAAGAATCCCAATATTTATCCCTCTTGAATTCTGAAAACCTGTTTGCATCAGGAGAAATGATGTTTTCTGAATCATCCTGCAGAATTGGTGGGAAGACGTTAGGCACTGTATCTTTGAGCTTGTCAGCTTCTGCCTGATTAATTCTGAGTAGTTACATTTCTTCTAAGGCATTATTTAAAAAACAAAAAAAAAAAAATGGAAGAGACTTCACAGTTGCCTTATCATATGAAGATGAAAAGTACATCCTTCCATAATGTTGCTATTGCTTTTATCCACATTATTACGAATAATGATTATCTCACATATTTCATGTTTAAAAATACTGTATTTCTAACATGCTTACACTGAATTACTAGCTCAAACCTTTATGAGAAAGTGCTTACACCTATTTTGAACTGTCTAGGGATATGTATGAAGGGCAGATCTTCTGTTTGTAGGAAGAAATGTTATATTTGTTAGTCATGAGAGAGGGATAGTGAATGGAAGTGTTTCCATTTCCACCCAGTGGAGAGTGCTTTGAGTGGTGGGAGACACATTATACCTAGTGAGAACATTTAGGTCAAATATTTTATTTTTATTACCTCAATTCTTTTTAATAAAAGATGCCACAGAGGTGTTTGCAGGGCCTGTAAATTAGTTTCAGCCACAAGCCAATCAGCTTTCAAACCTGGTGTAAGAGGAGAAAGTAGGTGTGTGTATGTTTGTGTGTGTGATATGTGTCTGTGTGTTGTGTGTGCATATGAGCTGTCTGTGAGTAAACATATTCTTGCTTAGTGATATAAACATCCTCTACTTTCAGAGAAAAGTCTAGGGAGACTTAATACCCCACATGAATATTTCCATTATTTTTTTGTTTTCCTTTTCAGTTTGAGCTATTGTTTATCCACAGGCTTTATGAGCTGAATGTATTTTTAGCAAAAGAATGCCTTTTTGCATGAAACATAACCATATACAGTGCTGCTAGCTGAACAAGAGGAAAAGAGATGTTGTATTATTCGTAAAATGCCCTCATTTTCTCCTTTTTGTTTTAAAGGCTAGATATTGTTTCTAAAGTAGTGGTATACAAAAGCAGGCACTCCGTGTACTTACTTTGGCTGTGTGTAGCTGTAAAGTGGAATGATAACTCTAGCTTAGTTTTACCTTTGTTTGAAATGAGAAAACCTATGGCAGTCTCTCGACTGATATTATTTGATTTATTCCTTATTTTTGTCTGGTGGGAATGAGAATGGGATGAAAATTAAGTGGTTTCAGGACTATTGTTGACACTGCATTTTGCTCAATAGTGTTGCCTCATCTCTTCTGCTATTACTTTGCTTGAATTCCAGACATACTGGAGGAGGAAGAAGTACCTGGTTCCTATGCTCTCGTCTGATTAATAGCTTTTGAACTTGAACTGGCCCGATTTCTCTCTTTCTCCTTTGCCGAATCCCAGAAGGCAGAAGGGAGGAACTGAGATAAAATAGCTGAATACAAAAGACAACGAGTATATCGCAGATCTTCATAACTTTCCCTAATAATGGCAATTGTTTAGTCTTTCCTATGTCATACTTTTTTTTCTCATTTTCCTGCAAATAAGAATTGGAATGGGTATATACAAATAAGGTAGAAAGGAGAAACGACCCTGACTTTTGCATAGCTCACCAGAATACTGTGGATTATTAAGAACAGGGATTAGAGAACTTTTTCTCTGTAAAGGGTCAGACAGTGAATATTTTATGCTTTATTGGCCGTATAGTCTCTGTTGTGGCTGTTCAACTCAGCTGTTGTGGGAAACAGCTATAGACAATATGTAAACGAATAGGTGTGACTGTGTTCCCATATAACATATTTATGGACAATTAAATTTGAATTTCATACTGGTTTCTGGTGTCCTGGATCAATTCTTTGAATTTTTAGCCATTAAAAAGATAGATACCATTCTTCACTCGTAAGTCAAGTTAGAAACAAGTGGTGGGCTAGTTGTCACTCAGAGCTATAGTTTGCCAACTACGGAATAAAAAGAAAGAACATTATACTGTTCATGAGGCATTGATAAAAATGACAATAACTGCATTTATTGAGCACTTACTATATCTAAGGCATTGTGCTGACTACTCTATATGTCCTCTCAATTAAGCTGTAAGGAATTCTGTATTAGACATTATTAGCTCAATCTTTAGTGAACTAATTGAAGCTCAGAGAAGTTGAAAAACTTGCCAAATATCACACTGTTTTGAGAGTCAAAAAATTTGTGTTCATCTCCTACCAAGCAATGCAACTCTAGAAAAAACCCTTTGCTTTCTTGGATTTTCATCTCCTCATCTATAAAATTGATGTATCATTCTTACTTTCATTGCCATGTAGTTGGGCTGAGGCTTATGTAATTCTCAAAGCTCTAAATAGCTTTGCAACTTTAGAAAATTATTATGAAGATTGTCAGACTAATGTATGTATTAAGTTGCTTTTTCCTCTAGCTGTACCATCCTACATCAATTAATATTATTATCTAATTGTGAAGGAAAAATCGTTCCCCAAATCCTTGGGATGAGGCAATAGGATGAGGCAATAATGTCAACAAATGAAAGAGTGTAAATTGGTTATGCAATTGGTAAAGAGAGACACTAAGAGACAGTAAAGAATGTCTCTTCGAAATCAGAAATCAGAAAATCAGAAAAAAAATTATAATCAGGTAAAGCAGCTTTTAAAGGAAAAGATGCGCTGGCCATGGCAAAAGTATATTAATGTATATTAAATATTCAAAAATATTTCTCAATGCAAATTTCTACTATTGGCATGTATAATCGAGTCATAATTTACCATACTTGTTTTTGAAATTTGAAAGAATTTGTGGATGCAGTCTTAAGGATAATATTTAAGATATCAGAGATAAATTAAGTATAGACCCAAAACTCTAGATTTGCCATAATTTTCACAAATAGGAATACATTAATTCTAGAAACTCAGATTGGTTTGCCTAATTAAGATGCCTAGCAATATTCATCAAGAGATTTTTAAGCAGCATGTATGTGAGTCCTCAGGGGAAAAAGTCACTGGTATCCAGCCTGGGCTTTCTTTAAAATAAAAAGAAAAGAAATGCATTTAGTTAAAATTGATTTCTCTTTATAGACTGGACTTTTAAAACATTGAATCATGCTATCCTTATTGAATATCATGGCAGAAATCATTGAATAAAATGTTGGGTCAGATTCTTGGATCATTTCTCTTTAATAATCTGAAATAGCAATTCTAATACAGTTCCACAAATTATCACATTCCTTGAATCATTTGTTCGTTCTAAAAATATTTAGCAGCCGGGCACAGTGGCTCATGCTTGTAATCCCATCTACTCAAGAGGCTGAGGTGGGAAGGTCGCTTGAGGTCAGGAGTTTGAGGTTGCAGTGAGCTGTGATCATGCCACTGCACTCCAGCCTGGGGTGACAGCAAGAGTAAAAAATAAATAAAATTCAAACAGAGCATTAAGAACCTGTTCTGTGCGGGGAATTGCTAAAATTGCATGCAATATGTTGGTAAACAAAACTGACCAAAATCCCTGCCCTCATGGGAATTACATCATTCCAGTACTGATTCTGCTGCTTCCCAGCTCTACCAGGGGTTCCCGCAGTCTTTGTTGCTAATCACTTCCTGTGACACAGTGGTCTTGATAGGACATTGACTTGGGCACCAATAGAAAGGTAAACAGGGAGGTAGCTAAATTTCCACTGAATTCCCAGTTCATTTAAATTTTTACCATTACTGTAGAGAGGCTTGTAAGGCTTGACAGAAGGGCTGGCTCAATTGAAGAAAATTAGTGTGTGGGATAGGATAAAAACTTTAAAAAAGTACATTAATTATTACTTATGCCTAAGTTGAAATGAAAAGCACCCAAGAAATTAAATTCTACCTAGCGGCCCCTCACTATTTCTCTGCTTGTCTGCCCTGCTCCCTTGCCTGAATTTTCTCACGTCTTCATGTATGAACAAAAAAAGCTCTCCCTTCCTCTGGGTGATCCTTGACGTGGGTTTTATGAAGTAGAGCAAGAACTGAGTTCCACCCTGCTTGTCCCTCCACCTGGTGCCTTTGTGTACCGCCCAACCTGCTCTACTCTAGCATGCACCCTTGCCTTTCCTCCAGCAGGGCTCGTTTCCAAACCCGAGTTATACACACTGGACTAGAGCTTCAGAGTTCCTGCAGGACAGTCCATGCAACTTAAAAAAGCTGTCCAGGCTTTTCTAGAGATCTGCTGCACAACGATGTGCACATAATTAACACTACAGTACTGAACACTTAACAATTATTGAGATGATATATTTAACATTATGTGTTTTTTAACCACAACTTAAAAAAAAAAAAAAAAAAGCTGTTCAAGGCAAGTGTTGAGTCAAGGCGGTTGCTCCACACTGGAGAATTGCAGTCATGCTATTTATTTTCCCAGTTTGTCTTCCCAATCTCAATTGTATTAGACATGTACTGACTTCTCGGTGATAAAATATGGCTATCATAGATTATGCTGGCTCAACCTAAGAAGAAAGAGCAATAACTTTCTAACTACCCCTTTTCCTATCAATGTACAGGCAAATGTGTGTTCCATATGTATCTCAATGTCCGATCTTTCACCCAGCTGAACTTCAAACCACCACCGTTAGGGTCCTAATTACATTCTTAGATTTTGACTATCATCTTCAAGTAGATCTGTGTAGGGCACGGGGCGTCAGGTGGAGAGAAAGCTTTCGTTTTTCCAGTCATGACAGGATGACAACTCAATTGTGATAGATAATAAACTACTTGAATTCTCTATTAATCTGTCCACTTTTGAAACATTAACTACAGCTCTTTTTTTGTATAAATTATAAAGGATGTTAGTCAACTAGCATGCATTCTTAGAAGAAGAAGTGTTTAGGGAAAGATCTTAAAAACCACAGAGGAGGCTGGGCACGGTATCTCACGCCTATAATCCCAGCACTTTGGGAGGCCGAGGTGGGCAGATCACCTGAGGTCAGGAGTTTGAAACCAGCCTGGCCAACATGGTGAAACCCCGTCTCTACTAAAAAATACAAAAAAAAAAAAAAAATAGTAACCAGGTGTGGTGGTGGGTGACTGTAGTCCCAGGTACTTGGGAGGCTGAGGCAGGAGAATCGCTTGAACCCAGGAGGCAGAGGACGCAGTGAGCCAAGATCATGCCATTGCACTCCAGCCTAGGCAAGAAGAGCAAAATTCCATCAATACAAACAAACAAACAAACAAACAAAAAACCCACAGAGGAAGAGTTAAGGAACAAGGGGTATTTAGCTTGAAGAAAAAGGATGGAGAGCCTTGCTAACATCTGCAGATGTTTAAAGAACTGTCATGGAAAAGCACTGTAGAATTGTTCTGCCTTTCTTTATATGGTAGATCCAGGACCAATGAATAGAAATACAGACAGGTAGCTTTGGGGGCAGTACAGTAAAGAATCTTCCAGTGAATAAAGCTATTCAAAAAATGAAACAGTATTTTCAGATTTAAGATGACAAAAACAACATAAAAGAATCCAAACTCCAATTATGATGAAATCAGGGGACATCTGTAGTCTCAAACCACAGTATACATATAAGGGTACACAATGGATGCAGAAACAGCAAATGACTTCACAGTGTGGGAACACTGATGAGAAGCCACATCTCTCCCACAAAACCTGGGAAAGGCTGAGGAATTAAATTCATCAATTAGACGAAATGCTTGGGAGAGGACTAAATATGAAATTTGGTAAAAAGAAATATATATATAAATATGGAGCCATTGGATCATCAGGACCCATTGCTAACCCATTGAATGCCCAGAAAAGTGACCCACATCAATGTATACTAGCATAGATATCTAAGCATAAGATCAATGTATACATCAATGTATACTAGCATAGTATACTAGCATAGTATCTAAGCATAAGTAGAAGATCCTGAGAGAGAGACCAGGTTACCTGAAAAGCTCTAGAATAAGAATTACATCCAATGTATCAGTGCTGACAAAGTGCAATCACGATTTCAAAATGTGGGCCGAAAATAAATTTCATCATTGGATTTTATATACAGCCAGTTAATCAACTATAAGGATTGAAAAAACAGCATTTTCAGACAATATCCTCCCCTTGTTAGGAAGCCACAGGGATATGCTCCACCTAGATGAGATAGTGAACTAATTAAGAACAAAAGTGGGTGTACAGGGGCAGGGTGGAGTTGTGGGAGAGGGCAGGATGGGAATACTTAGATGACAGCAAAAGGAAGACTTCTTACAAACTTTTTGCCAATACACAAACAATTAATTTTAATTTTATTTTATGTCATTGATGTATTATTTATTTATTTTCCTTCAACTTTTAAGTTCAGGGGTACATATCCAGATGTGCCGGTTTGTTACATAGGTAAACGTGTGCCATGGTGGTTTGCTGCACAGATCATCTCATCACCTAGATGTTGCATCTATGCCCGGCATCCATTAGCTGTGTAAGCCCGTTAGCTATGTAAGCCCAGCATCCGTTAGCTATTCTTCCTGATGATCTCCCTTCCCCCACACTCCCCTCCAACAGGCCCCAGTGTTTGTTGTCCATATGTTCTCATCATTCAGCTCCCACTGATAAGTGAGAACATGCGATGTTTGATTTTTTGTTCCTGCGTTAGTTTGCTGAGGATAATGGCAGTCTTAAGACTGAAGGGATATGGCGGGCCTAGGGAACGGCAGTTCACAGTGAACTCTGGTAGTCAGGGAGCTTCAGGAGGGGTGTCCTGGGAACACACAAACATGGGAAATTGTGGTATTTTATGAGAATTTTACAGAGCCATTGAAGAGTGTAGGAAGACTTAGCCAATAGTTGCAAGAAAATCAATCAAATTTTAACAGGAAGTACCAATTGACTTCAGGGAAAAAAAATAAGATGTACAAGAAAAAATGTAATTATGCTACTTGTATCAGAAACAAACAAAGAAGAACATTGACAAAGGCATGAAGACACTGAAAGTGGTTGGAAAAAATAATTGTGCTTTAATGTTGGAAGGAAAGGAGGTGCTAAAATTTTCATCATCATAATAGGAAGTCATAGGGAACATCTAAAATTGAATAATTAAGAGATATAGTATATACATACGACATAGCAAATATAAATAGGAATACCAGAAGAAACAATTTTAAGAAATTAAAGTCATTTCTATTTGTGTATGAGCCCTGCAGAGGGAAAGAGAGAATTATACAAGAGACTGCTGTTTTTGGTATAAGCCTTTTGGCACTATTTAAATTTTAAATTTTAACTACGTAAGTATCTTATTTTGATAAAAGTAAACATTCATTGGATGGAAAGAAACTCCACAGGCTACCTTGGAAATAAGTCAGCTTCCTGATTTAGAAAGAATCATGCAGAAGTTTCCTTCCAACTCTTTTTCTCAGTTTTATTAGGCGTCCTTCGACTTTTAATCACTGTGAAGAAATAGCGAAAGGCATGACTCTTGGTACTGTCTTCTCCGGTCAACCTGAGGCACTGTGGGATTGCTAAGGGACGTGTGGTTCAGGCTGCATGAAAGCAGTCTGGGTATGCTAGGCCTGGGAGGAGGCAGCGACAGCAGCGGCCAAGAGAAGCCACTGGAAGGATTCTCAGGTGCCTGGAGCTTGACCTGATCATTCCTCAGATTCCATTGTCCTGAGCTATCTAAACAGCAGTGTCTGCTATTCTATAATGACTCTGATTCCAGAACTGAACTGACCACCACTGGTCACATGGTCGGAAAAAAATTAGGTGTAAATGTGGTCAAAATATAACTGAAAGTGAGAGGCAGAAAAACAGTTGAAGTGTCAGAACTAGTGGCAAGGTAGGTATCTAGGGATAGCAGGTCAGGGGGTAGGGCTGATCTCAGAGACTGTATGGGACATGGTCATGTCAAAGCATGGAGAGAGTGAATGCTGCTTCATGGACTTAAAGTGGAACCTACCTTTTACTCTGTAATATGTGCCACTGGGGGACCTAAGTCAGCAGAGGGTCATTATCATTTTGGTAGAGCCTTGAAGTCCCAGATGGTTAGGTGTATCCCCGTTAGGTGTCTTAGCTCTGCCAGGACTGAGATTTCCTGCAACCTCTTGAAGGTCATGTGGCTTTAGAACTTCTGGATAAACTCTTGGGTCAGGTTTGATCTTTGGAGGGCGCTTTTGTTTACATAAAAGGGAAAAGAAAAAAGTCAGCAGATGTGGTATCTTCCTCTACTAATAGTGTTTCCCTTGCAGGGAACTACATACTCTGATTTCCTCTTTGATACGATGTTTATTACTTCTCGAATGAAGTTAACAAGTGCATTTATGAGATATCTGGCCTAGCTTCATAAAAGAATTCTCTCTTTTCTTAAAAATAAAAACTAATAGAGATTGGAATGATCATATTCAGCATATTGTGAGCATATGAGAGACTTACAATATGCTTAACATAAAATTTGACACTATTAGTAAATTAATTATTGATGAATTTGGTTCATTAGTTCTAAAAATTTTATTTCCTCTGACTCAGGTAATAGACAGAAATAAAAATGATCTGCTCCACAATTTACTCCACTTTAAAATTCTTGCCACATTTATTCATTAGTTTGAGAGGTCATGTAATTCTGGCTGTGACTTAAAGATGAAGCTTCCAGAAATGAATTTTATCTAAAAATTAGACCTCGCTTGATCAGAAGACATATCTCTTTCCCTTTGGATTACCCTTGTTGTCTTCTTTATTGGTTTGTAAAAAATAGATTAAGGTCATATATATACATTGAAAGAGTAGCCATCATATTTATTTTATTATAAGTAAACATGCTGATGTATAGCAAAGATTTATATCTACAATGCCTGATGCTTTCAATAGGAAAGTTGGTAAATGTACAGCAAATATTTAGGGCACCTTTATCCCACTTTATTTTGTGGTGGTGGTGGTGATTGTTGTTTTATCTGTTTTAATAAGGACAGTTAAACATATGTGATTAAATAGTTGTTTGATTTTTTTCATTTTTGATTATTTTCAATTTTTATTTGTGATAAACAGGGTACATGTACAGGTTTGTTACAAGGGTATATTGGTTCCAGGTAGTGAGCATGGTATTCAGTAGGTAGTTTTTCAACTGATCCTTCCTCCCTCCCTTCCTCCTCACTCTAGTCATCTACAGCATCTATTGCTCCCAAGTTTATGTCCATATATGCTTAGTGTTTAGCTCCCCCTTATAAGTGAGAGCATGCGGTATTTGGTTTTCTGTCCCTGTGTTAATTCACTTAGGATTATGTCCTCCAGCTCTATACATATTGCTTGAAGGATATGATTTCATTCTTTTTATGGCTATATAATATTCACGGTGTATATGTACTACATTTTCTTTATCCAGTCTACCATTAATGGACACCTAGGTTGATTCCATGATGTTGCTGTTGTGAACAGTACAGTGATGAACATATGCATGTGTGTGTCTTTTTGGTACAATGATTTATTTTCCTTTCAGTATATAACCAGTAATGGGGTTGCTCTATTTTACATTATTTGGGAAATCTCCAAACTATTTTCTACAATGGCTGAACTAATTGTGCAACAGTGCATAAGCATTCTCTTTTATCTGCAGCCTCACCAGTTTCTGTTGTTTTTTGACTTTTTATAATAACCATTCTGACTGGTATGAGGTGTTATCTCATTGTGGTGTTGATTTTGCATTTCTATGATGATTAGTGATGATGACCATTTTTTAATATGTTTGTTGGTTGCTTGTATGTCTTCTTTTGAGAAGTATCTGTTCATGTCCTTTGCCTGTTTTAATGTGGTTATTTGTGCTTTGCTTGTTGTTTTAACTTCCTTATATATTCTGGATATTAGACCTTTGTCAGATACATAGTTTGCAGATATTTTCTCCCATTCTGTAAGCTGTCTGTTTACTCTGTTTACTGTTTCTTTTGCTGTGCAGAAGCTCTTTAGTTTAATTAGGCCCCACTTGTCAATTTTTGTTTTTGTTGCAATCACTTTTGGGGACTTAGCCAAAATTCTTTGCCAAGGCCAATGTTGAGAAGGGTATTTCCTAGATTTTCTTCTAGAATTTTTATAGTTTGTGATCTTACATTTCAATCTTTAATCCATCTTAAGTTAATTTTTGTTTATAGTGAAAAGTGAGGGTCCAGTTTCATTCCTTTGCATATGGCTAGCCGGTTATCCCAGCACCATTTATTGAATAGGGGGTCCTTTCCTCATTGCTTGTTTTTGTTGACCTTGAGGAAGATCAGATGATTGTAAGTATGCCATTTTATTTTGGAGTTTTCTATTCTGTTCCATTGGTCAATGTGTCTGCTTTTGTACCAGTACCATGCTGTTTTGGTTACTATAGCCTTATAGTATAGTTTGAAGTCAGGTAGTGTAATGCCTCTGGCTTTGTTCTTTTTACTTAGGATTGCTTAGGCTATTCAGACTCTTTTTTGGTTCCATATGACTTTTAAATTTTTTTTTTTTTTTTTTCTAATTCTGTGAAGTATGGCTTTAGTAATTTGGTAGAAATATCACTGAACCTTTAATTGCTTTAGGCGCTGTGGTCATTTTAACAAAATTAATTCTTCCAATCCATAAACATGGAATGCTTTTCATTTATTTGTGTTTTCTCTGATTTCTGTCAGCATTTTTGTAGTTCTCTTTGTAGGGATCCTTCACCTTCTTGGTTAGTTGTATTTTCAGGTATTTTATTTTCTTTATGACTTTGTAAATTAAGTAGTGTGTTCTTGATTTGACTTTCAGCGTGGACATCATTGGTATATAGAAATGCTACTTTTTTTGTACATTGATTTTATATCCAGAAACCTTGCTAAACTTGTTTATCAGTTCTAATAGCTTTTTCACAGAGTCTTTAGGGTTGTTTAGATATAGAATCATATCTTCAGGGAAGATAGTTTTATTTCTTTTCCTATTTGGATGCTTTTTCTTTCTCTTCCCTATTGCTCTGTCTAAGACTTATTTCCCACTTTGTTTTAACACCATACAAAAGCTTAGGGAAGGAAAGGCCAAATGGAATAGTGTACTTACATGTGTTTTATAAAAAGAACATCATGTGTAAATTAATACGGGGTTTAAGAGCCAAAATTTATACTTTAAATTATCATTGGCCCAGAAAAGTATGATTCTTTTTTTTTTTTTTAATCACATCATGCTTCTTGTTCAGGCTGAAATCTCAACCATTAAGCTCAGTTCATGTAGTTTGCAGTTTGGTATTTTTTCCATTTTGTGTCTAGAGACTTCTGCTCCGCATATGTCTTAGTCTGTTTTGTGTTGCTATAACAGAATATCACAGACTGGGTAATTTATAAAGAAACTAAATGTATTTCTTACACTTCTTCTGCGAAGTCCAAGATAGAAGATCTGGCATCTGGTGAGGGCCTTCTTGCTGTGTCATAAAATGGCAGAAGCCATCACATGTTGAGAGAGCAAAAGTATGCTTCTCAGACCAAGTCTCTCTTTCTCTTCTTATAAGGCCACCAGTCCTAAAATGGGGTCTTCATCCAGATTACCTTATCTAATTCTAATTACCTCCCATCTCCAATCAACATATGAATTTGGGGATTATGTTTCCAACACATGAAATGTTGGGGACATATTCAAATACTAGCAGCTTGTAAGCTTCATATCATTGCCAGGCCTACTTTGCCTTACTGTTTATAAATTGCTTGCAGATAGAAATGGTATTATCTATGCACAAACACACATATACTTATTCCCTGAATATTATCTAATAAAATCACTTTCTTTGTAATTGGCACTAAATAATTTGGACTGCTATCAAAACCTTTTAATATAGCAGCTCTTCTACTGAATATGTTCAAATTCGGTTCTCAAATCACAGAAAGTCCTCATTATTAGAAAAGTGTACTGCCACCATTGTGCATTATGGTTTTCAAATTAATAAATTTGAATGAGAATCTGAAACAATAGGAATTTTTTTGAAAATGTATTATGTAATATAGTGGAAAATGTTTTCTGTTTTGACAATAATAGAATAAATACAGTGCAGATGGGCTTGAATTTAAATAAGAACAAAGAAATAAAAAATGAAGTGTTTATAATATTTCTCAATATTTTACTTTTCAAATAAACTTTCTGCAGCACAATTACACTTGAATTTGATTCAATTTTCTAAAAACTGAATTACATAAATATTTAGTAGAAGCATATGTCACCACTGATTCATTCATTCAGCTTACATTTTTTGAACACCCGCTATATATGGTTCATGCTCTTTGTAAGACTGGGGACATATAATGATGAGCAACATAGGCCTGGGCTCATTATCAATAAGCAGGCAGAACATATTTAACATATTTCATATTTGTTTTATTAAGCCAAATACGAAAATGGGCCAGCCAAAAGTGTGAGAGGATGAAATGGACTTAATTGTATTGTCTGATGTGGCAGCCTTGGTTGGATTTGTTTTGTTGGAGGGTAAGAATCTAAGGAAGGGATCAACTTGCTCTCAGAAATGTACATGAAGTTTACATGAACATGTGATTAGGGGAATTGTTAACCTGGGGTCCAGAGTAGTTAGCAATTACTTTAGTAATATATAATGCTTCTCAGAGATCTCACAGGATCTCAGATATCGGAGATTATCTAACCCAAGTCCTGAAGTCTTTCCTGACCGCCTATTTAAAGGAGCCCTCCTCTCTTCTATTCTGTCTCACAGCACACTTTTTCCTTTATCTCACTGGTTCAGATTTGTATAACGTATTTATTACGGTTTACTTCTTTAATGTTTTCTCCCCCACTGCTAGATGGTATTGCTACAAGGACATGAACTATGTCTGTTTTTTTCACCTGAGTACTCATTGCCTATGTCCTAATTGGTCCATAGGCAAAGTAGGTGATCAATAAATATTTATTAATGCCTGAAAAGCAGTTGCTAAATGTAAACATCCAGGTTGTGATAGATCATGATTATGTATTTGAGAGTTCTGTTATTTTGAATTGCTATGCTGTGTTTTACTTTATGATCTTTAGCATTTCTACAAAAGTGAACCACCCTTCTATTTTTATTTCATATAAAGTAAAATGAAGGCAAGTAAATATGATGAAATAAGAAAGCCAAAGAGTAAGAGAAAATGTTGTAAGATTTATAAAATACTTTATTTTTTAAGTTTTGCTTTAGTATTTCCATAAGAAAAGTTTTCTGCCTAAGAAACAAGCAGTTAGGTGAGTGTCTTTCCTACCCCCTGTACACTTGCATAGTTCTTTATCTCACCGCTCCTACACAAGTCCTATTGGTCCTGTAGAAATTGAATGGCTTTAGAGAAAAATGAAAAGATTTAGACGAGGGATCTCTAAAAATTCTACTGTTTTCTTTGGCAATACTTTCTCATTTGTGAAGAGGAACTTTTCAGTTGCGTTGTTTATGAAGAGGCATTTCCAAATGTAGATTGCTTTTCCCTACTGGTATCAGTGTAGCTGTTGGGAGTTAAAACATGCTTGATATATGTTAGGATGTTAATGTCTTACTCTTTCTTTGAACTCAGAACACAGCTATGCCACTCATCAACTGATTACCTCTTCATGAGCTACATCTGGATATACTCTGGTTCTATGCAGAAAGCTAGGCCTGTTTATAATAGGAAGATACTTGGATGGATTAAAGGCAGAATCCCTATGTAGCTTTCAGGTCAGTCACAATAGAATCAGTAAGTATTCTGAAACATGATCTCCACCTTATAGATTAGGGAACTGAGTCTTGCTGCTCATACATATGGTACTTTCTGTCCAGGAAATGAATATATGTGAGTTTTAGCATTTCTCGACCCCACTCTAATGGTTCAATTTTTAGAACTGATCTTTTGATCATTTTCCCTGCATCTTTTCTATTAGTGCTGAAGTTTGTCTCTATACTAATTCTTAAGGGAATGGGGCCTGACAGCCAGTTGCATTCCTGCCTGGGTCTTTTCCTGCCTGGATGAGAAAACTTGAATCCTGCCTCTAGATCCTTCAGCTACTGCCTACAGGTCTTGCTTCTGATGCACATATTGCTCTGATTCATCATGACTTCAGCACCACCTGTTTTGTCTAGAGTATCAGCAGTCTGGAATTCCTCAACCACCATCTCAGTCCTGGACTGCCTTGTTGGATATTACTGATGCTGACACTTGAGAAGCTGGTTTCATGGAGCATCATAGTGCCTAATAGCTTCTGATGGCCATAACTTCCTTCTGCAGTTGGTTTCCTTCAGGTTTTTTTTTTCCATTCTCTTCTTTTGGCTCTGGGTTTGGTCTAGTATGCTTATTCATATTGTGACAAGTGACACCTTTGGGGAAAAAAATAAAAACAAACTACAAGAAGTTATCTACAAGAAGACCCCAAAATACATGTTAGGGTTTGATTCTTTCTGCATTCCAGGAGATGTGTTCATTTAATTTGTGCTTTAGTTGGTGGTTTCTCTAGGAACCTTCATGACAACAGGAGGATGGTCTGCTGTTCTCAGATAATAAGGGGATTGAGTGGACTCAGTATTAGCCACTCAAGATGTTCGTGTTCAACGCTAGCACCACTTTAAATAAATAATGGACTGGGTGCGGTGGCTCACGCCTGTAATCCTAGCACTTTGGGAGGCTGAGGTGGGCGAGTCACGAGGTCAAGAGATGGAGACCATCCTGGCTAACACAGTGAAACCCTGTATCTACTAAAAATACAAAAAATTAGCCAGGCATGGTGGCGGGTGCCTGTAGTCCCAGCTACTCGGGAAGCTGAGGCAGGAGAATGGCATGAACCCGGGAGGCGGAGCTTGCAGTGAGTCGGTATCATGCCACTGCACTCCAGCTGGGGCAACAGACGGAGACTCTGTCTCAAAAAAAGAAAAAAAAGAAAAAAAGAAATAATGAGTGAGTTATGACTTAGTGGCTTGTCTGTGTAGCACATTAGCACATCTACTCTGTGGTACTCCTTGGTCTTTATGCTGCTCTTGACTTTCTGGCTTTCTCTTGCTCATATAATGGTACTTGTAGCATGTCACAGCAAGCAGGAGATGAAGAAAAGCCTTGGTCCAGCACTCTCATTGCATATGTTTTATATTTTATAGAGTTTATGTCCATAGAGGGAGCTACATAAGCTTTCATTATAATTAAGTTTATGATTTCAATTCCATGATAATATATGTCTTTCAGATTTAGCTTACCAAAATACTCATTTTACCTGAGTTTATATCGTGAAACAAAACATCTCTGTCTAAATTGTTAAAATCTATTTGATATTTAAACATAAAATAAAAGATGATCAGGCCCAGATGATATGGTAGAGAAACTCATATGTGGCTACAAACCCTGGCTGCGCTACTGACTTGTATGTGACTTTAAGCAAGAATTCATCGAATGTTACTTCTCCTCTTTGACATAGGTTGATACCATTGTTCAAGACAGTTGTGCAAATTGAGAGAAAGCATAGTAAGTGCCTAGCAAAAAATCCATCACAAAGCACATGCTCCAAGAGTGTTCTTTCCTTACTGGAGAAGGGACACTGTTGAATATTCACTTACATCTTTCTAATATTCAAATCTTAATGATAAAGAGATAACATAAAGCTTGGCTTTGGGTAAGGTCTGAGAGTTATTTTGGATCTCATAACTATACTCATTCAAGGATCAATAAAATCTAATCATGAAATAGAAACAGCTTCAGCCTCCAGCTCCCAGCATGAGCAACACAGAAGACGGGCGATTTCTGCATTTCCAACTGAAGTACTGGGTTCATCTCACTGGGGTGTGTCAGACAGTAGGTGTAGGACATGGGTGCAGCCCAGCAAGTGAGAGCCGCAGCAGGGCTCTCGCTCACCTGGCATCGCCTCACCAGGGAAGCACAAGGGGGAAGGGAATTCTGGGCCAAGGGAAACCATGACACACAACACCTGGAAAATCAGGTCCCTCCCACCCTAATACTGCACTTTACCAAGGGTCTTAGCAAATGGCACAACAGGAGATTATATTCTGCACCTGGCTCGGAGGGTCCCACGCTGACAGAGCCTCCCTGATTCCTAGTACAGCAGTCAGAGATCTAACTATGAGGCAGCAGCGAGGCTCGGGGAGGGGCGCCCTCCATTGCTGAGGCTTAAGTAAGTAAACAAAGTGACTGGGAAGCTCGAACTGGGTGGATCCCGCCGCTGCTCAAGGAGGCCTGCCTGCCTGTCTCTGTAGACTCCACCTCTGAAGACAGGGCATAGCCAAACAAAAGGCAGCAGAAACCTCTGCAGATGTAAACATCCCTGTCTGACAGCTTTGAAAAGAGTAGTGGTTCTCCCAGCACAGAGTTTGAGATCTGAGAATGAACAAACTGCTTGCTCAAGTGGGTCCCTGACCCTCAAGTAACCTCAGGGAGACATTCCCCACTAGGGACAGACTGACACCTCACATAGCTGGGTTCACCTCTGAAACGAAGCTTCCAGAGGAACAATCAGACAGCAACATTTGCTGTTCAGCAATATTCACTCTTCTGCAGCCTCTGCTGCCAATGCCCAGGCAAACAGGGTCTGGAGTGGACCTCAAGCATTAACTCCAACAGACCTGCAGCTGAGGGTACTGACTGTTAGAAGGAAAACTAATGAACAGAAAGGACATCCACACCAAAACCCCGTCTGTACGTCACCATCATCAAAGAGCAAAGGTAGATAAAACTGCAAAGATGGGGAAAAAGCAGTGCAGAGGAGCTGAAAATTCTAAAAATCAGAGCGCCTCTTCCCCTCCAAAGGAATGCAGCTCCTCACCAGCAATGGAACAAAGCTGGATGGAGAATGACTTTGAAAAGTTGAGAGAAGAAGGCTTCAGATGATCACACTTCTCTGAGCTAAAGGAGGAACTATGAACCCAATGCAAAGAAGCTAAAAACCTTGAAAAAAGATTTGATGAATGGCTAACTACAATAACCAATTTAGAGAAGTCCTTAAATGACCTGATAGAGATGAAAACCATGACATGAGAGCTACATGACAAATGCACAAGATTCAGTAACCAACTCGATCAACTGGAAGAAAGGGTGTCAGTGATTGAAGATCAAGTGAATGAAATGAAGATCAAGTGAATGAAATGAAGATCAAGTGAATGAAATGAAGTGAGAAGAGATAGGGAAAATGGAACCAAATTGGAAAACACTGCGGGTTATTATCCAGGAGAACTTCCCCAACCTAGCAAGGCAGGCCAACATTCAAATTCAGTAAATACAGAGAACACCACAAAGATACTCCTCGAGAAGAGCAACTCCAAGACACATAATTGTGAGATTCACCAAAGTTGAAATGAAGGAAAACATGTTAAGGGCAGCCAGAGAGAAAGGTCAGGTTACCCACAAAGGGAAGCCCATCAGACTAACAGC
>NW_016809081.1:1269446-1332141 GCF_001698545.2 Rhinopithecus bieti | reverse complement strand
TTAAAAAATAAATAAATAAATAAATAAATAAATAAATAAAGTTTTTAAAAAATCTAATCATGTACTCCCTAGAAAAGACTGTCTACTGTCATTTCCTGTCCTCTTTTTCCATCCTTCTTCACATTATAGTTTCTTTCTAAATTGTCAGTGCTTGCACCTTGAAACCTTGAAGATGCTCCCCAGTTCCTTTCTACAAAAACTTTACCACCTATAGATTTTTTTTCCATAGGTCATTTATAATCCTTCTTTCTCCTGCTGCCTGCGTCCAGCATCTGTTGTGTGAGTCCAGGAGGAAGCAGTTGAAACACAGTGAGTGAATGATGAGAGTCCACTGATCTTACTAAGGAAATGCATGTGAATCCGGCTGTCTGGATATTTCTCCCTCTGCCAGGTGACCTTAGGTCTGCAGATCTGCAAGTACAGGGTTTGAGATTGAGCAAACTTGGGTTTAGGCACACAGGCCATGTAAAAGCCAGCAGTTTGCAGTTTACCAGGCATAGCCTTTTTCTAAATCTGTTTTCATTTGTAGAAGACATACTCTTAACCTTTGACACTAAATTGGTGTAATCCTGGTGATTAGAAAACACTGAAATGAGCTTCTGTTGAATTTCATGTTCACATCTACGCAGCTTTCTTTTGGTCCATCAGTCAATAGATAGAGATATGAATGTGTGTGTGTGTGTGTGTGTGTGTGTGTGTGTGTGTGTGTATGTATATATATATATATATATAGATAAAATATTTAGTTTGTACTATTATAGTTTGTGTTTTAAGTAGTTTGTGGTTTAATTCAGAAGTCTCCAACCCGTGGTTGTGGACCAGTACCTGTCCATGGCCTGTTAGGAACCCATAGCAGGAGGTGAGTGATGGGCATGTGAGCCTTACCACCTGAGCTCTGCCTCCTGTCAGATCAGCGGGGGCATTAGATTCTCATACCAGCACAAACCCCATTGTGACTTGCACATGCAAGGGATCTAGGTTGCATGCTTCTTATAACAACAAATGCCTGATCTGAGGTGGAACAGTTTCATCCTGAAACCACCCCTCCTCCCTCCGACACATTCCTCCTGGTGGAAAAATTGTTGTCCATGAAACCCGTCCCTGGTGCCAAAAAAGTTAGGGACCACTGGTGTAATGGGAGAATTATAATGTACACTTACATATCAAAATAATAATATTTCAGTATATGATGTAAGTATTTCTTTGGAAAACAAGGCATATCTTTTAAAATGGGGTAAAGAGATTCTATCTGCCTATTGGCATAGTTAGGTTGATTGATTTACTTATAAAATGATGGCTAGAACATGAGGAAATATATGAGACTTCAGACTACATATTAGGTTTTGGATTTGTTATTGTTGGTTAAAAAAAAATCTTTGGCTATAAAAAGTGACTCGGTTTTAAATAGTGTAATTAGGCAATCACTGTGTTGCTTATCTGCATTCACAAAGAGCAAATGAAAACCGGAAGTGACTACATGTTGCTTAATTAGTCCAATTAAACACCTGTCTTAGACTTTCTTGCTTAACAAACGCTCGACTTCTCAAAATCACTAGCACATTGCTAAAAATATAACTTTAATTTGAAAAATTGTTGAACTGTTTTGCACATTTCTGTATGAAAATGTAAAAAAAAAAACATGGGAATTATGCATTGCTTAAAACAAAAGATTAGACTTTGTAATTAAGCTAATTTAGTGGTACTATACAAATATAATCAGATTGAAAGCTTATTAAAAACACATTAGAACAAAAGAAAGAGTATATATGAAAATAAGCATGGCATGTGTTGAGGAATTCCATAAAATACTTGGATGAAAGACAGGAGTGGTCCTGAGATCCGCAGGACTCCCTGTAAGCCCCAGAATGTCTTTAGCTTAGCCACCTAAATGACTTGGAAAGGTATCAGAAAAGGAGATCTCTGATATTCTTTTGTGAATCCCTCTTAATTTTGACCTAAAAATTCATTGAAAATCAATACTATCCCATTTATTTTAGTTTATCTCAGTGAATACAGAGAACAGATTTCAGATATTTGTATATAAAACTTACCATCATGAACCAGAAGTCAAGAATTTTACTTTATTAGCACATAGAATGTAGAAATTTGAAGTAACTTAAGGATAATTTTAATTTATAGCCGACAAAATGAATCCCAAAGAGATTAATTGAACTCAATTTTATACAGTGAGTAAGTGGCTGGTCTGGGGCTCAAGTTCAATTATTCTGACCTCATGTCCAGCACTCTTTCCCCTTGTGGTTGTATGTTCAATATTATTTTTTGGAGCATTCCTTTAGTTACAGAGCTAAGTTCCTTAAATAAACTGTCTTACTTAAGCTTCACAGCATCCCTATAAGGTGTATATTATCGTCTTCATTTTTCTTAATAGGAAGCTGAGTCTCAGATTCAATCATTTGTCACCTAAGTAAGAAACGGCAAGTTCCAAATTCTGTATTGTTTCTGTCCCCTACCCCATGCTGCTTCCTGTCACTGACATTTCACTCTGCAGTATTGAATGCTTCCGTACTAATTATCCAGGGCCCATTCTGCAGTTTCAAAAATGCTAATACCAGTTTTAAAGAGAAATGATATCCTGAATTAGAAAATGAGCTGCTTTCTTTTTGCGTGTGAGTTGTCCTAATAAAGGTTCACAAGAAGAACCTTGACAAGCATAATTACAACCTGCTCATTTCCCCTTTAAGTCATCAAACATTCCCAAGAATCTTGAGGACTCCAAGAAGTGATGCTTAAGGAATGTAGCTTGACAATATGGCAGTGCATTCAAGTGGAAGGCTGGCATTCTATCCATGAAGAAGATGACCCTACAGTAAAATATCAATGTGGCCTTTTTTCACATCACTGGCATTTTACCAGCAGTTTGTAATTTAATGGAAGAATAATAATGTACACTTACACATCAAAATCAGAAAATGTCAGTGTATGATGTAATTGTTTCTTTGAAAAACAAGGGAATGTCTTAAAATGGAGTGTGCCATGCATACTGTAATAAAATTATGCAGCCACATCAGTTGTCTTGCCATAAAACCAATTGATTATAGATTTAAAAATTTGTATTATGTAAAATGAGACAAATATGTGTTGATCATTATCTTAGGGTAATAAACTACAAATGTCAGACAAATTAAAACCTGAATTATTCTTCTTTGATAGGCTTTATGACTTCTGGCAGGCAAATTGCTCAAAGCTTTGATTTTCTTCTCTGAGTAATAGGGATAATACTTTTATTTCCTTATTCTCACAAACATGTGCTGTATGTGTAATGAGCTGAGCATATCTGGAGAACACTTAGTATTTAACATTCTATTAAGCAAAGAGCAAGGTAGTATTATTAATCATGGTTTACTTTAATTCTAGAGTAGAAACTAATAAACAATAGAAGGATGAGATTTTGTTGAGATTTTCTGCTTCTGATTTTGGAAGAAACTGTTTTATATATGCTAGTGGAGAGATTTTTTTTTTTCCTAGAACTTAGTAGGCTTGTGTTAAACTTAGCTCCCTGTGGCTTTCAAGTATAATTTTCTTTATAGGAGACTAGTATTGTTGGTTTTATTCCAAGAAATGATAATAATTTATATTTTTCATTTTAGTATTAATTCCAGCTATTAATTTTCAAGCTTATTAAGAATCTAAAGCTCCTTTTCATTATTTCTAAAAGGTAGCTTGAAATTTACATTTTCAATATATCATAGTTACCGTGATTTGATAAAGTATTTTTAAAAATATGTTATATGACAAAACCATGAAACTCAAGGTAGAGTGTACACACATACACACATACACAGGACACAAATATAGGCTAGAATTCCTTTCATGTTACGGAGACAGACAGATAGACCAAAACAATAAATAAATAAAAAATAAATTCAGTGGTTACTACAAAAAATATGAGAAAAATAAATAAATCATTTTTATTTGATGCAATGAGGTTTATATCCATACTTTCCTTAGATGTTTCTTTTATGAAATTTAAAAGAAATTAATATCAAGGAAACTAATATTAAACAAGAATAAATAAATTAATATCAAACACTGTTACTTTTTAAGGTCAGTGTCATTTAAGCTATAATCCCCATATCAAAATATGGGTTTTTTTTTAGGTTACTAGAAATTTTCTTTGTTTTGAATTGTGCTACTTTTGAATGTTGCCTTTACCCTCTATACTTAGTAGGAACAAATACGAGCTTCAGCCAATGAAATAAGGACAGGGCATGGTGATAAAGTACTTGAATCTCCTGTGTTTCGACGATGATTTTGATGGTTTTTCATTGATGATTTGGATTTGCTTATTGAAGTGTGGTCTCAGTGAGCCCTGTATTCTCAAGTCATCTACAGTGTTGCCAAATGTGGTTGATCTGTTTTCTGAAAAACTTTTTCTGATTTCTGAAATGGACTAATGTGTCTTTCTGTATCCAGCATTCAAAGTGATTGATAATCCCTCTGCAAAACCCATACAGGTATAAAAGACAAGAGGAGATGTGATAGCTTGTGGCTACCCACCAGAACTGTTTGTGCTAGAGGGATGTGAGTTCACTTATACGTTGGGTTTTGCTTATCTTTTTCATCCAAAAGAAAAGGATACATTGAGATGCTTGTGAGTGGATAGAAATAGAAAATTCATTGCTAGTGGAGGTTTGGTAAGGATTTTAGTGAGTGGAAAATCTGGCTGGTTGTCGGTGAGCTACATTTGGGCTGGAAGTATTGAGGGAGATGATCAGACATTTGAGATATCTTTAAGGCATTTGGCCATAGCCCTTAACGTGCTCTCAAGTTAAGAGGGTGGCAGAAAAATATTTATTCTACAACTTTATTTTTGTTTTTTAACATCAAATGCAGTTTGTCTCTTTAAGAAAATAAATATTCAGATAAAATTCTCCCAGTTAGCAGAAATCACTCATTTTCTCCTAAAATGACATTAAAAAGAGTAAAAGCTTTTAAAGTCTGCAAGTAACATTTGAAAAATTTATAAATACATTGGACTATATACATACCAAGTGTATCTGCCTGTATTTGTAGGCTTATTTAAAAAATCTATACTAATGTCATAATTTACTAAAGCCATTAACTGAACTGTTTGAAATTTCATTCTCAATAATTCTTTTAAGAGTCAGTAGTTGGGTCTTTCCATAAGAAAAGTTTGCAATCTGACTTGAAAAACTTTGGATTTGTGATATTTGTCTCCCTGTTGTTCGTTTTCTGCTCTGAGAGATGCCAACAAGTGGCAACTGAATTATTCCCAGGTCATTGAAAAGTGAAGAGAATGGATTCCCAGAACTGTATAAGAACAAGGACTTGGCAATTTAAATTTTTTTCATATAAAAAAATGAGGCTTTTGGGAGGCCGAGGGGGCGGAATCATCGGAGGTACAGGGATAATCGATAACCATCCTGGCGGAAAAACCGGACGGTGAAAAAAAAACCCTGTCTCTTTACTAAAAAAATACAAAAAAAAAGTATTCCAGGCGTCGTGGCAGTGCCGTGCATCCCAGGCTGCTGTCGGGAGCTTTTTGAAGGCAGGGAGAAATGGCGTGAGGCCCGGGAGCGGAGCTGTAAGCCGAAGATGGGCCACTTGCCCCAACCTCCAGCCGTGCGGCTTTAAAACAGAGTTGAGGATCTCCATCTCAAAAAATCAACAAAACAGGCGGGGGGGGGGGGAGGGGAATATGTTCCTAGCAATTCATAGAAAAAAGTGTGTGAAACTCACCTAAAAAGCACGAGACTGGCAGGCAAAGCTTTATCCACCAAATGTTATAATAAAAATATTTTCATAATAAAAGAGTAAAACAAAGTTTGTATATATCTTTGTGTGCATACAAATAGAGAATGTATGTGTTATTTATTTTTCTAAATTAGCATACATTCCTGAACTAAGAATGTATTACATACATTACACAATATACATAAAAGTAGACATTTAAAAGAATGGCATAAACTTTTGAAAACAACATTCTGTTTATTAACTGTATACAGTGATATTAGCTACTGTAATAGAGGATCTTTAAAAATCTCAGAGACTTAACAGAAGTTTTCTTCTTGCTACATAATATCTCAATGGGTCTTTCTGATCCATAAGTCACTCTCTTCCAAGGGAAACTTCAGGAAGTTAGGCTCCTTTCAGCTTTTGGCTTCTTCAACACCTGGCTTCCAAGTTTGCCAGTTGGGAGAAAAACAAACAAACAAACAAACAAAAAACATGGAGGATGATTTTAATACGCCAGATTGAGAAGAACACACAGCACTCACTGATGATCACATTTCATTGGCTGGAATTTGTCAATTGACCACATCAACTTAAAACGAGAGTGAAAAATATAGTCTCACATTGTGTCCACAGGAAAAAGAAGTGGGTTGGTTGGTGGCACCCAGCAGTCTTCTCCACTAACAATTACAAACATAATAAATTTGCTTTTCGCTAAGAATAAAAATCAACAAATATATCTCAATTGGCTGTATTTGCTGGATGTTTTCTCTTTTTAAAGACTTGCAAGTCATAATTGCTTTAAACCATCATGAGCTAATGTCGTAAGGACCCTGGGATGAGATTCGTTGTCAGCAATAATAGATGTAAATACATATTTGAACTTCTCAGCTCTGATGAGATTATATGTTTTTTCAGCCTATAACCTAGTTGACAAAGAGGTTGTATTATGAATAAAGTTAATGTCGACTATGTGTTTTCTTATCGTTTACTTATGCTTGTATTTTTAGTACTGTCTTCGATCTCCAGTTTATAGTCTTTTAAAGTCTGTTCCATTCTGTGCATGGGTATGTGTGTGTGCAAGTGTGTGTGAAAACTAGAATATTTAAGACTTAAATCCACTTACCAGGTACACATCAAAGTGTAAGGTCACCCTTGCAATTCCTGGATTTGTGGACCCTTACCCTTACCTCAAGATACCCCATTTATCATATGTGACATGTGACCATCTGAGGTAGGGATAGGTGGTGGTACTAGTGTAAGTCCTTATATAAAACAGTAGTCAGGCTACATTGTTTTATATTTGTAGACAAAAATCAATATAGCATCTTGATATTTTTCCTGCATCCCACCGTCTACTATTCCCTGTAGAGTGTGTGCACCCTGTGCAGGAGTCCACTAACCTTAAAAAAAGAAAATATCAAACCTCGTGCCCATGTCAATCAAAGAGTACAACAAAAAGATGATGAATGTTGGAGGAATGAGAATTTGGGTAAACTGAATCCTTTGCCTAACATACTGTTGACTGGAAAATATTTTGTGTCTGTCGTGCTTTCAGATTTGTTTCTACTCTTTCTTGGAACACTTTGGCTTTACTTTGTTTTATTTTGTTTTAACCTTACTAAATGCAAAATAGTGACTCATGAATGGAATTGAATTTTTAATTTCTAGGGACATTCTCAACAGCATGGATTTCCTCAGATGGGCACTAATGATTAAAATATTTTGGAATTTGAAAAAGAGGAATGCCTCATTACCCATTTAAAATCCTTGGTTCTAAGCAATTGCTTCTTCAGTGAATATCTAGCATTATTTTGGTTTCTTAATTTTGAGCATCACTTTTCATTGGCTGTAAGTGTAGACACTGAAAGTTGTATAGATTTTAGGATAACCTAGGTTGGCAATAGATCCTTTAAACAAGTTTGTTTCTTTTCGTTGCTTGGTTTATTGTGTTTTATCAAATCAGAGATGCCATCAACTGTAAGATATATATTTTAGATACTCTAAGAAAAAAATTAAGTTCTGTCAAATATATCTTTAAAAATGACATAGATTGTAACACTCATTCTTATTTTGTATATGTTAAACCGTGGTGAAAAGGTATACCTTAGAGTTAATTAAATACAAAATATTATACTGTCTTCCAGCAAAGGTTTCAGGAAATTTTAAGGATATATAAACTGCAGAAAGATTAAAAAATATTAAAGGAAAATGCTTTTAAGAAACCAAAATGAATGTAAGAACAAATAAGGAGCAGGATTGAGACTAATTTGCTAACAATCATCATTACATCATATGCCTTCCTGAAGGGACCATAAATTTGGGTGAAACTGTTTTGAAGTCCGTACAAAAAGGAAAAGGAAATCTTAATTTATTACGCAGCTTAAAATCATAAAATAAAATCAAACCAGTTTTTAAGAAGAAGTGTCAATATCCTCGGTACTGAAATGAACAAAAATTTATGTAATGTGAGCAACAATAATATCTCATCAATAACCTTAGAGAATACACAGTGAGCATCCTATGACTTTGTGCAGTAGTATCCTCCCATTGAGGTAAGTGGTATCACAATAAGTCAGTAGAAACACTTTTACCAGTGTCCAGTATAATACTTCTTCTCTCCAGGCTTATCTGCTTTAATGTAGAGTGGTTGGTGTTTTGTACTAGGTGATGAGAGAGAGATGGACTGAACATCCTTAAACAAACTAAATGTTTCTCTCAGGCAAGCTTTTGGATGGCAGTGATCTAGACCATACTCTCTGGAGGTTACCAAGAATGAAGCTTATCTATGCTGCTGTTTAAATATGAAACATCATGCCCTAATAGAGACTGGAAAAAATATTAGTTGATATTCTCTAAGGAAAATTGAGTTTCGTCTGAAGAATCCGTGCATAAAGAAAAGGCTGCTGGGCATGGTGGCAGGCGCCTATAGTCCCAGCTACTCCAGAGGCTGAGGCAGGAAAATGGTGTGAACCCGGGAGGCAGAGCTTGCAGTGAGCCAAGATCACGCCACTGCACTCCAGTCTGGGCGACAGAGCGAGACTCCATCTCAAAAAAAAAAAAAAAAAAAAGTTAAGAAAAGGCTGCTGTACTTTGTATTGGCTCATAGACACTACTGAAACACTTCCTAGGAAATGAGTTCAAATCGCATCTCACCTATAACATGAAAGGATGATCCAGTTCCCAAACGCTCTACTCCATAATTTGCAGCCACAGAAAATTTAGCCTAGAAAAATTTTAATATACATATGACTGGCTGTTCATGTTGGCCATAAAAATATCTCACCCAATCATAGATATTTATTTGGGGCATTATTTCTGAATTCTACTTGCTATTATTTTCTTCAGGAAATATATACCACAGCAACTGAGTTATAAGGCTTGCCTCATGGCCTTATTTAAAAGTTGAGGGTGCATCTACAATAATTAATAAGTATAATACATTAATTATAGGCTTTCTTTATAGCAAAAATTAATTAGTGCCAGTTCAGTCCTATCTTAGATGATTAAATCATAAGACCATATCTTCAAGGTTTCAGAAAGCTGGTCTTCCAGGTCTCAGTATCAGTGGGCATGCATCTGAATTCTATGCAGTTACTATCAGATAATGGGGAGGAAATTTCAAA
The DNA here is from genome assembly GCF_001698545.2 of Rhinopithecus bieti. Taxonomy (NCBI): domain Eukaryota; kingdom Metazoa; phylum Chordata; class Mammalia; order Primates; family Cercopithecidae; genus Rhinopithecus; species Rhinopithecus bieti. The sequence goes on along the minus strand of NW_016809081.1, from coordinate 1,322,800 downwards.
GACAAAGAGACAGACTAATTCTCTGAGGATTTTCCCTCTATAAATTATTAATGCATCATTAAAAGATCATTGTTTCTGACTTTTGAAGCTGTGGAAGCATCAATAACTGTGGTTCTTGTTCTTTTTTAATCTGAAATAAGGTGTGAAGTTGTGCTTGAGAGAAATGATCCATTCAACAAGAGATCCTATTATAGTAGTTTCTATTGTAGTAGTTTCTGTGAAAGTTTTATCTTAGTTATTAGTGAAGTTGAAATAAATTTGTATTATCACCTCCTTTTACCAGAATTTGTATAACTTTGTTGGTCTGCCTTTCTCTCTGATGTGTACAACATATAACATACATATCTCTTTAAATCTCACAAATATTCTGCTCTAGGAAATAACTTCTAATAGAGTATACCAGAAGGTAAGCATATATCTTTTTATGTATTTTATGAGAAAAGGCACAAGCCATATTTGCACTTACTCTATCATTGCTAAATGAATAAATCAGGTGGTTCAAGGAAGGATACTTTAAGAAAAACATCATTTTGATGTATTACTTGGCAGTTAATTTTTAACTGGTCATTAAAACCTGACTTAAGATTTCTCCTTAGAAGCTTGGTATTATCAAATATATTACTATATGAGGACTTAACTTCATATTTCAAGTTAGTTACATAAGTTTTCCTCTTTCAGGAATTTTTCATTCATCTTCAGTTGCTCCTGGAATAGAGTGCTTTTGTAATGTTGTCTTCAAACATTCACCCCAAAAATGTCTTGCTTTGGAATTTCTAATTTTTTAAATTTTTACTTGTTTTAAATTTTAATCTTTGTAGGTTTTGGCAACAATTGAAGGCTTCCCTTGTGTTAGCTGAGTAATCATGAAGATTGAACTACTTTAGAGCAACACCGCAGTAGAATTCACAAAAACTTACTACTCATATCTGCAAAGTGCATGAGTCTTTAGGCATCTAGCAAAACAATGCCCAAGTTATCTTGGTTCTGCTTTATTGGTTTTTCTGGAGAGCTCAACAATTTCACCGTATTTATACATGTACACTCTCACTTTTCCAAGTTCCTTGTACCTGCGTAATAGAGGAGATGCTTTCCCACCAAAAGACAGTGAATTGATTCACCAAGCTGTAAAGAATCATGATGTATCTTGGCACCTAAAATGAGAGGAAGGTTTTACCTGTTAAAAGTCACTGCTGCTGGGCGCGATGGCTCATGCTGGTAATCCCAGCACTTTGGGAGGCCGAGGCAGGCAGATCACCTGAGGTCAGGAGTTTGAGACCAGCCTGGCCAACATGGTGAAAGCCCATCTCTACTAAAAATACAAAAAATTAGCCGGGCTTGGGGGCAGATGCCTGAAATCCCAGCTACTCCGGAGGCTGAGTCAGGAGAATAGCTTGAACTCAGGAGGCAGAGGTTGTAGTGAGCCAGGATTGTGCCACCGTACTCCAGCCTAGGCAACGGAGTGAGACTCTGTCTCAAAAAAAAAAAAAAGGTCACTGCTCTGTCTTTCACTATTTTTTTTTTGCTTCAGCTAGACTCCTAGATAAATGTTTCTGAAAGTAAAGTTTATAATCCATACAAATCTTAATTGTATGCAACGAATGCAAAATGCCTACACCCAGACTTACCTGATCAGAAGCTCTGTGGGTAGAGTCCAGAAATTTGCCTTCTTACAGGAATCTAGGGGAATGTTAGGGATGATAAAGTTGGAAAATAATTGTGCCAAATTTTAGCGTTTCTTATATTTTGATATGCATATGAATCAACTATTAGTAGGTCTGGGATGGGGCCTGTAATTCTACATTTCTAACAAGCCTAGATAACACTGATGCTCTCCATAGCTCACTTGGAGTATCAGTGTGCTAAAGTTTTTCAGCTGGCTGCCCCATGGGTAAGGCTTAGACAAACTACACTGTTGCTAGTTTCAGGAAACGACAGAGTTGCTCTGTCACAAGTCTCAGGTCCTTCTCACATTTCAAAATCAGTGTAATGGCGTTTGCAAGACAAAGTGCCTTGATGCCCTGACTATTGCTCATTACTATTTTGGAGAAAGAAGTATTTCATGTCTGTTGAGCTTTTAGAGCCTAAAAGTAGAGTACTGATCAAGTAGATGAGACATAGTCAAGTTGACAAATTGTCTTAAAATACAACACATTGCAAGAAAGAGAAGTGAATGAAATGGTCTTGGCCACTGCACTACTGCCATTGTGCAGGAGTGGTGGGTCTACTTTTAGGACTTTAGGTCATGAGCAGTCTATACCAGCCTGGGTCTCAGTTTTATACTCAGATCGCACCATTAACATATCTGAAAACAATGGTGCCTATTATCTGACTATTTCTGAGTTTTCCACTGGCCAGGGTTCTCCTGGGACCATTATTAGATTAAGGTCCAAGGACCCTTGAACACTTATATTCTTACCTGTGACCTGCAGAATTTCTTCTCTTTAAGGAGAGGCAGAGAGATTGAGGAAATATTTGGGGCAGGGCTAGAGCAAAGTTGAGTATTCTTATAGGTTGTGGTTAGGAAGTCTGCAGAGAGGAGGATGTTGAAGATTTAGCAGGAAGTTGGCACAGCTAATGCAACAGTACTGGAGGATGTGATTAGGAAATTAGTTAAAGGGGTGATGGTAATAGCAGGCTTTTCCTGTTGTAGGAGGGATAAAGATGGGTGCAGAAATAAGTGAGTTTGGTGGCAGGTAATATATGTTCCTTTTAAAACTATATGAATTTGAGAAGGAAATGATTACTGCTAAGAAAATGAGCCAGGAGATATTTCTAGGAGGAAGTGAAATTGAGTCAATGGCACTAAATGTGGTAGAATGGTATTATAAGATAAAAATGATTTGATTTAACAACCTGTTAACTAACTTAAGAGCAATCTGCTACAGGAGGTGAGAGGATTAAAGCAAATTTCACTGGGCTGAGAAATTAATGGAAAGAGAAATGGACACTTTGAACCCATGCTTTTCTTTTAAAAAGAAACTTGGCAATGACTAATAAAATCTGAATTTCTTAACTTGGCTTTCAAAGCCTTGCAAAGTTTTGTTCCATTACATCTATCTAACTTTACTTTCCAAATGATTTATAGGTTTGCTTTATTCTCAAGTAAGACTGATTTCCTTACTGCCTTGGAAAACATGAACTCCATCTTGAGATGTGTCAATATTCATGCTATTACTACCAGTTTTTGTTGCAGGGACTTTGCTCCCCCCCTCCCCTTCACCGGACACCTTTTTTTTTTTCTCCCTACTGCTTGCAAATGGATAGGAAAGAAGAATGTGTGGATCTTGAGTGATCCTTGCCTTGGGTGAAAGTTAAGAGTGGGAATTAGAGAGAATCCCTGGTTGGGGCAGAGGGAGACTTAACATCCAACTAAGGATTTCCATAGAATGAAACATTTGTTTTGAGTAAGAAACATGTTTTAATAACATATTCTCAGTGTTTGCTTACAAAGGGATTTCTCTGTCAAACTCTTCCATTCACTGAAAGAAAACAGCTTCTGATGTATCTTAAAGAAAGTGTGCTTACATTTGCCTTTTATTTCTGGATTTCTCTGCTTGTCCTCATAGGGCCCATGTTCTAGTAACATATTCTCAATGTCTGCTTACAAAAGTTTTTCTCTGTCAAGCTCTTTCATTCACTGAAAGAAAACAGCTTATGATGAATGTTCAAGAAAGCATGCTGACATTTGCCTTTTTTAAAATACAGATTTAGGGGGTACAAGTGCAGTTTTGTTACATGTATATGTTGTGTAGTGGTGAAGTCCAGAATAAGCCATTTCTTACAAGACTGCCAACAAGCTGTGTTAGACACTTAAAAAGTCTATGAGTACCATCTACCAAGACCTAGTGTCAGTCTGGATATCAAACTTACGCACAGATACCTGCAATTCCAGCAACTGGGCCACCTTGTGGCTCCCACCTTTTCATCAAAATGTGTTCCTGCTGCTCTGACTTCTCTAAGGCATCCAGTTGTGGATGCAGCTATATTCGTATGCAGAAGCTGACTGTACTATTCATTAGAATTAATAATTCTGATATTCCCTGACTTGAGAAGTGGTGGGTGGATCCATGGGACTAGGTAGTCACTTTCTTCACTAAAAATCTTTGATTCCTGATCTTTAGTATATCTTGGTTCTTCATGACTGAGCGATAAATTTCTTTTTTTAAATTTCATTTTTATTTTAAGTTCAGAGGTACATGTGCAGGTTTGTTATATAGGTAAACTTGTGTCAAGGGGGTTTGTGGTACAGATTATTTTGTCACCCAGGTATTAAGCCTGATACTCATTAGTTATTTTTCCTGATTCTCTCCCTCCTCCCAACCTCCACCCTCTGATAGGCTCCAGTGTGTGTTGTTCCCCTCTATGTGTCCATGTGTTCTCATCATTTAGCTCCCACTTGTAAGTGAGAACATGCAGTATTCAATTCTCTGTTCTTGCATTGGTTTGCTAAGGATAATGTCCTCTAGCTCCATCCATGATCCTGCAAAGGACATGATCTTGTTCTTTTTTAAGCAATGAATTTCCTTGTTGTTCTTTGATTTACCCATAGAAGAGCATTGTTACATAGGAACCCTAAGATCTACTATTTGGTTAGTTATAAGATTTTTGAAATACTTTTGTCCTTCTTTGACTTTCAGCTGACACAAAAAGCCCTAATATGCATTTTCTAGACTGAGACTTTTGAATATATCAGATATTTCAGAGCACTGCAGGAAGACAGGATAACATAGTTGGTTAACATTTCACTGACATTTATAAATATACATTAATATATATAAATAATGCCTTTGAATGAAAAGATAACCAATAGGACACAAATAAATGTAGTGAGACAAATGTAGAGAATAAATACATTTTAAGATTATTTTGTCTTTTAGCAACCTCTCATTGTTAGAAGGAAAAACAAGAGGAGAATGGTGAGTTCTCAAGTTCCAAAGATACAGCATAGAACACAAGAATAATTTAGCCTTTTGTCTCTCTGGAGCCATGTGAATTTGAAGAAGTTCTTTTTTTCACCTAAGGTAACTTCTCTAAGCTGGGTTTCCCTACCTGTAAAATAACAAGATAGAACCGAAGTAGATGGATATGAACTTTCAGAATTTTAGGTGTAAATATAGGCACAGCTCAAGAAGAATAAAAGCCTTTAACATACTGGGGAAAAAATGACACTTCAGGTGGGAGAAAAGGAAAGTGTGCAGTAGTGTAGAGTGGCACGCATTGTCATAGGGTGGCAAGAGAACAGACATGGCAACTCAGGAGGAAGGTAAGAGAGTGAGACTAAATCAGTGCATTTGCATAGCAAAGGCTAGGTTGAGAATTCCCAAGAGTGGTTAGTTTAAAAAGACAGACCCAACTTTTTCACCTACTAATGGATCTAAACTACTTTTGCTACTTCCATTTCAACATTTGATATACTGGCCAGAAGTGAGGAGCAAGAGTCCTGCATATGCTAATCTTAAATAATCTGTCCCTAATTTACTGAAAAGTTTATTAGGTTTACGGTAAAAAGAGAACGAAACTGAAAGAGAGGATATTTTAAGTTTACAGTAAAAAGAGATCTGAACGGAGTGAGAGGCTTTCTTGGTTATTTGCTATGTAAATATCTAGAATGCTAATTTTAGAATAAACTGGGCAGAAATGACATCTTTTCAATCTTGAGTCTTCCCATCCAAGAACATGGGATGTCTCTGTATTATGTAGGTCTTCTTTTATGTTCTTCACTAAAATGTTATTTTCCCCCATGCGACATTCTACATGTTATGTTACGGTTATTTCTGATCATATAAATGTATGCTTATTGTGAATGGCATATTTAAAATCACATTTCTCCTTTGTTACTGCTCTATTAGGTTTTTATTGTTTATATTATATTTAGCCATCTTGCTGTTTGCTCTTGTAGTAGTTGGACTTGTTTGTCTTTTAATTATTTTTTATTTTCTTAAGAATCCTATTCTCTATAAGTTAAGATGTAATTTAATGTCTACTCTTCTAATACTTATATATCTTCTTTTTCTTATCTAATTTATTAATTTGTCCTCCAATAAAACACTGAATAGCAGTGAAAAGCATTGACAATTGTTTATTCCAAGCTGATTAAGACATGAGCCTTTATGGAAGCCCATCCCTTTCTTTCTATTTGCCTCTTTTCCCTTTCTTCGCTTTGTGCTCTTCTACCATGACTACATGAGAGCTTTTACTAAATGAGGATTGATTTGCTTCTTATGAAAGTAATCACATTTTTCTTAGGAACTTCCTGGTAATATTCCATGGTTTCTTTTTCCCCACAAAACTGATATTTTCTATTGGTTTGCTATTATTTGCGTCACCTAAACTGTGCCTAATGCAGTAATGCACCATAACATATAGAAGGCTAGAAATGTGTCAACCCCTCCAGAAAATGAACCCACATTATAGTCGTGTAGCAATTTTGGTAGAGTCACTACCAGCTTCTACTTCTTAAAAATGTCAATTTATCTAAAATTAATAGCTCCTCTCCACCCTATTTTTTCTCATTTGTGAAGTCTAAAAAAATAGATTATGAAACATCTCATAATTATGTATAAAACGAGAATAAATTACATCTCAGTGAGAATAGGGAGTATTTTCCTCTGATAAAAGGTGCCTGGCCTAAATGCAGATGGTAGAGATGGTTGCTGTGTTTGCTTAGGGGACTTACGTGCTTGTTTCCAGGTATTGGCTGTTCTGGGGAGTTGAGGTTCTTGGAAGAGTAGTATGTTCATTGTTAGAATAAATCCTCATTAAGGAGAATGCTTCCTGCACCTCAGAAAAGCAATCTTTGTGACAAGCTGTCTTTTTTTTTAATGGTTGCCGTGTGTGGGTGGCACTGAAAAGATTACAATGTGTTCCTCATTGCATACACATTTTACAGCTAAACCAGTATTATCGGATATTCTTATATTTAATGATTTTGCCATTTTTTGGCTAGTGTTTGTACTTAAATGACCTTATAGAATCTTTAAGTTCACTGTATATAATTATTTAGCAATCAAAAGAGAGCCAAATATGACAGCTCCCAACCCTGCACTAATCACCTCTTAAGTATTGGTTCTATCTACATACATCATCTTAGTTTACATTTATTCAATCCTTTTTTTCTTTCAGTACTATCTCTTTCTCTATAAACTGACCAGATATTAATTGTGACTTTGAGTAATTGCTTTGATTGCTCTGGGATTTGGAGTAAACATCAGAAGCTAACTCCATTTGGAACTTTTTTGTAGACTGGCTTTCTTAATCTCCAATAACATCTTTAGTCTGCTAACCAGGGTAAATATCAACGAAAATAAACCACAGAACCTACATTCTTGTGAAGCTGATAAAAAAAAAAAAATACAATAGTGAACATGACTGGCAACTTTTGTTGAACAGAATATGGAACAGTTGTATTCATTTCCCCTCCAAACTTCTCACTGGTGGAAAATAAAGGTTCAGAAGTTTATAGGAGATAGCAAGTTGCTCAAAAGATATTAATAGCCTTGTTAGCAAATTAAATAGCTCTAGATATAGTGTTAAAAGAAGTTGGGCAGTTGAGATATGTGTCCAAATTATGATACTTAGAAAAAGAGTGATAATCGATTCAAATCTCATGATTCTAGAAATTGTAGCTGGTTAACTAAACATAAAGTCTGAATTATTTATTCCCCTCACATAAAATTTACCATTTTATTTATTCTATTTTATTTTCTGAGATGAAGTCTTGCTCTTGTCGCCCAGGCTGGAGTCCAATGGTGCAATCTCGACTCACTGCAACCTGTGCCTCCCGAGTTCAAGTGATTCTCCAGCCTCAGCCTCCCGAGTAGCTGGGATTACAGGCACCTGGCACCACGCCCAGCTAATTTTTGTATTTTTAGTGTAGATGGGGTTTCACCATGTTGGCCGGGCTGGTCTCGAACTCCTGACCTCAGGCGATCTGCCTGCCTCAGCCTCCCAAAGTGCTGGGATTACAGGCATGAGCCACCACGCCTGGCCAAAATTTACCATTTTATTTATATAAGATAAAATTCTAAATAGCAAAGGTCTCCAAAGTCCTTGGAAAATAACATATAAGTACTGGGTGTTGGCTACTCGTTATTTATTAATTGCTCATTCATCTCTGCCCTGACTTACAGGGCTCAGCACTGGATATTGGTTCTCCTGGCTAAGTACTCAGAGGCACTTCCATTTTTGCTTTGCTTCCTTGCCACCCTGAGGCTGGGTACTCCAAGGAGCACCGTACTTGTCAGTCTGTAAAAGTGAGTGAACTTGAAACTTTGAGCTACTGGCAAGTATGCTATTTCTGATTATTCATGTGCTTTTGTTTTTCTACAGGAAATAAATGATAACCATTTATTTGTATGCTAATCCATGTAATTCCACACTTTCCTTGGTAAGGCTATGTGATGAGGCTAAGTGATGTGCATTCATGATTTAATAATGAAATCCCATGATTTAATAAACACAGAGATTTAGAAATTATGAGATAACGTGACACTTCTAGACAGTTTTGCAAAGAAGTTTTACAGTTTTTCTTTTATATTTAAGGTGACTACACTTGTCAACACAAGCAACAAAGGCCCATCTGGTAAAAAGAAAGGGAGGTCAAAGAAAGCCCATGTACTAGCTGCCTCTGTAGAGCAAGCCACTCAGAACTTCCTGGAAAAGGGTGAACAGATCGCTAAGGAGAGTCAAGATCTCAAAGAAGAGTTGGTGGCTGCTGTAGAGGATGTGCGCAAACAAGGTAGGCAGAATGATATTATTGTTCGAGGGGAATCTATACGGATGTGCAAACAATGACTTTTTCTTTAGAATCAATGGATATTTACTCAAAGAAGAAGTCTTACGTTTTTTCCTTTCTATCTGCACTTGTTTTTAATGTTTGCTGGACGTGGTACAGAGAGATATTTTTGTTGTTGCAGTATGGTACAGCTACAAACACTCCATGTCTGCTGTTACTTCAAAATCTTCAAGTTGTTTTTTCTTGGTAAATGAAAACAGACTTTGCGTCAAACTCAGGTTTTAGAGAGAATGGGATGGGAAGACCTAATGTTTATAGAGTCATGGTAAAATCAAGTTTCTATGGATGAAGGGGGAGAAGAATGTAAAGTACTATAACAGAATTATTCTTCTTTTTCTGCGAGTCCCAAATTCATATTATCAGTTCACAGATTTCCTCACAAACGTAGCAAGCTAGCTACCCATTAATGAATCAACTACCTCTCTAGCTAGCTAGCTATCATGCTGTTGATTCAGCATTTTAAAATTTTGATTTGTAGTAAAATATACAACAAAAAATCTTAACTATGGCCGGGTGCGGTGGCTCACACCTGTAATCCTAGCACTTTGGGAGGCTGAGGCTGGTGGATTGCCTGAGCTCAGGAGTTCAAGACCAGCCTGGGCAACACGGTGAAACCCTGTCTCTACTAAAATACAAAAAATTAGCCTGGCATGGCAGCATGTGCCTGTAGTCCCAGCCACTCGGGAGGCTGAGGCAAGAGAATCGCTAGGACCCAGAAGGCGGAGGTTGCAGTGAGCCAAGATCGCACCACTGTACTCCAGTCTGGGTGACAGAGTGAGACCCTGTCTCTTAAAAAAAAAAAAAAAAAAAAAAAAAAAAAAAATCTTAACTACTTGTAAGTGTACAGTTCAATAGTGTTAACGATATTCATATCGTTGAGCAAGCAATCTCCGTAACTATTTCATCTTGCAAACGGAAACTCTATACCTATTAAACTATTCCCCATATCATCCTCCTCTGGTAATCAGCATTCTACTTTCTTTTTCTATGAATCTGACTGCTCTAAATACCTCCTATAAGTGGAATCATACATATTAGTATTTTTTTGACTGGCTTATTTCACTTAATGTAGTGTCTTCAAGGTTCATACATGTTGTAGCATGTTTCAAAATTCCATTGTATGTATATACCACATTTTGTTTATACATTCATCCATTCACAGATGTTTGCATTGCTTCCACTTTTTGGCTCCTGAGAATAATGCTACTATGAACACAGAGGTAAAGATCTCTCTTTAATACCCTGAGTTCAGTTCTTTTGGATATAGACTCAGAGGTGGTATTACTGGATCATATGATCATTATATTTTTAATTTTTCAGAGCCTGCATGCTGTTTTCCACAGTGGCTGCACCATTTCCATAGTAGTGCACTCCTACTAATGGTGCACAGCGGTTCCCATTTCTCCAAATCCTCACCAACACTTATTTTATTTTGTGAATTGTGTCATCATAATTGGTGTGAGGTGATATCTCGTTGTAGATTTGATTTATATTTTCCTAATGATTACTTATGTTGAGGAACTTTTTATATGCTTCTTAGGCATTTGAATATTTTTTTCGGAGAAATATTTCCAGTCTTTTGCCCATTTCTGAATCAGGTTGTTCGGTTTTGTTGCTGTTGTTAAGTTATAGGAGTTCTTTATATAGTCTGGATATTAACAGCTTATCAGACAGTGATTTGCAAATATTGTCTCTCATTCTGTAGGTTGCCTTTTCACTCTATTGTGTCTTTTGACACAGAGAGTTTTTAAATTTTGATATAGTCCTACGCAGTATCTGTAGTTGAAAGTTCTAAGGACCATGAAATCAGAACAGACACCTACTCCCAAGCTTGGTCTCTCTCTTGCATTTTCTATCTTGAAGAATGCAATGCATATCTATTCAGTTGCATGTTGCATAAATGTTGGTGCCATTCTTGTTACTTCCCTTTCCTTCCAAATATAGTCTATTGTAAAGTTTCCTAGGTCTTACCTCCTAAATATCTATTTAATGGACCGCTTCCTGTCTCAGTTATTCAAAGGCACTATGTTTTCGTGCCCCAGGGCCTTTATATACGCTGTCCTTTTCACGCATTTCTACACTTCCCAGCTCAAAGAATACCTTCTCAGGGAAACTTTATCTGAAACTCCTGTCATACTTTTTAATGGGTCCTTTCCTTGGTACTTTTCACAGGATAATTAAGTATTTGTGAGGTGACTGTCTTTCATGCCATACTACAAATTAATAAAGGCAGAGACCAGACCATGTCTCTTTTGCTAATCATTGATTTGCAATGCTAAGTACTCATTAAATATTTGAATTATTGAATTAAGAGGTGAATGAATGGTCTCTCCCAATTCTTCCTGCAAACCTAGCACTGTGTCAGTTCACAGCTGGATATTTAGTACCTGGAAACACCACCCTCCTTCCACACTAACAAATACCATTCCCCATGCTGCCCTCTTCTTCCTCATCCTCTCCTTCCTCCTAAAACCTAATTTCATTTCTATGATACTAATTTAAATTATTACTTTAATTTGCAATGTTAAATGTGCTACATTTTATCAATTGTGGACAGAGTATATTTGTGTATGTGTTTTGGCAATGCGAAATCTAAGTTTTCAGGTGCATTTGAAAACTGATACTCCTTCTGAACTGTAGATGGATGCTTGTTTGTTTTCATGCATCTATAGGCTGGATAGTTGTTTTATTTTTTCTTTTGTTGTGGATTTTTTAGGTTGACTGCCATATAATAAACTGTATGCACTTAAAATTTACAAAATGATAAATTTTGACAAATTTATACATCCATGAATCCATCTTTGCAATGAAGATAGCAAAGGTATTCATGGTAGAAAGTGGTTTGATTGGCCCCGGGCCTCTTTTTAAAATGTTTGTCTTTTATGATGAGAAAATTTTCCGTTTAGATTCTCCAAAACCTCTTAAGAATTCTTCTGTCATTACAAGTTAGTTTTCACACATTCTGTAGAAACTAATATTTTCATTTTCTTGAAGCTTACATGAAATGGTGTTCTTGTGGATATAATAAGCAACACAGTTCTTGACCAGACTATCCTAGGAGTATTAGAGTAACAAATTTCTACAGATGCTAATTGAAGACAGCTAACAATGGTTGCTCTTCTAGAGGATATTTCAAGCTTGCTTTTTATATTATCCATTTCTTGTTACAAAACAATTCTATATCTGAAATGATGGCTATGTCTAACCTGTATAAAGCTCAAATGCCATGTGCTGCTTCTCTTGAACAGTGTCAAATTCAAGGAAGCATTACTATAGTATGCAAAATAACCCCAAAAATGGGTAAGTCTTTAAAATTCGCTTTGTTATTTTTCACTCTGCAGTCTCGCCCATCCGCTGCACATGCCTCTCAGGTGTGAGTCGTGCACCTCCTCCCTGACAGCAAGGTCCTTAGTCTCTTGTTTGAATTTGATGCCCAGAAGCTCTTATCTCCATTCTTTCCATTCTCTAGCACAGCTCGTTGTTATGTAATCCCCTTAGCTTATCTGGCTTTACCTGATTCTCCTGCTTGCCCATTACCCAAATTTTATTTACCAATGAGAGCCTGCATTGATTTTCAGAGAGAGGTAGAGAGAAAGGAGCTTGTGGGTAAGGAATATGGAATGGGATGAGATATTTAGTTAATGGAAACTTTAAAACATAGTATCTTTCCTTCTATCATAGAAATCTGTTTTCTAATTTGGAAGATGATATTCAGAAATTATGGACACACTGACATTTAGAAACAATAACCTCTTTTAAACAACCTCCAGCATCCATACATGACTTATTTATTAAATGACATGTTGTAGGAATGAAATCTGTTAGCTTTACTATTGCATCGTTTCTGTTTTTATTAAAAAATATTGTCACTTTTTGTTTTCAGCATAAGTAAATGCCAATTTTCATATTGTACATGTCCATTTTCAGATTTTAATATACAACTGTTTTGTTTTCTTTTGAAGTTTCACAGTATTCATTATAATTACCCAATCTGTCAAGATTATAGATAGAATTGTCTTTTTAACTATATTATTATTGTATCTCATATGGCTAAACAGTGTTATTTGAATTTGTTTACATATTCTCTTTTAAATCTAAGCTGCAAGCCAGATCTCTAAAAGTTTTCAGTATGAGTGGTGACTATATTTTTACTGTAGAATATTCCAGTAGAAGATTTCCCTATATCTGTAAAAAAATATTGGAGTAGGTGTTGTGCTGAACTCCTATGGACTCCAGTGGGGATGACGCCAGGATCACGGGACCGAAGAAGAGACCCAGCGTCAGCAAATGAGACAGGGAGTTTTATTGGGGGGCTTACCTACAGGGGAGAAGTCCAGTGGCAGCAGGCTGGGCCGAAGAACCACAACCATTTGTGAGAGGCATGCAGTTCATATAGCACTTTCACGTAGCACCATTTACCTAACAACCTTCACCTGGCAACCTTCATTCAACCCCCCCCCCCAAATCCCCTCTACACCGATGTTCCACGGCTGGGCTCGGGGGCTCAGATGTTACTCATAAACAAGAAATGATGCTCTCTGGATGTGGCCACTCCCAGATCCCTAGGGCTCAGCAAAACATTCACGCTGCCTCTGGCCATACAGGGTCATTCTTGGGGTATGCGTAAGTTTTTGCTCTCCAGGTGCGTTCACACTACAGCAGGCCTATGATCAGCATTTATATTTAAGAAGTAACAAAATCAATTGTCTAAAAGAGATATTGTATTCAAAACTTAGGAACTCTGTATGCTTTAGCGACTTTGGCGAAAACAACAGGATGTCTAGTTTGTGTTTGGTTTCTGCGCCTTCCTGTCCTGTTTAATTATTGACTAAAGTATGTGATATATTGCCAGTATTATCTCCTAGTGTAAGTTGCTAAACAGTATCAGAATAGAACAATGAGACTTGTATATATTTCTTTCTTCTCCTGAACACTTTCGGCGTTAGTCCTCTAGCCACACGGCGTCTCTCAGGTGAATTAAGGAAGGGAGTCTGTGAAATCAGGGGAAAGCATTGGCAGTTTGTGGTGAAGGATATCCAACTTCTAATCTTACTGTCTTGACCAAAGTAACTAGCTGAAAAGCAAAGTCACTTAAACCACTTTTAGCTTTCAGTTTCTCCATTTTTCACATACAATTATCTGTGTTCTACCTAAGGAGATGATTTGTCTTTACTAATGAATCACAGGGGATTTAAAAAAAACTTTAAACTGTCTCGCTATAGATGTTCAGAGTAGATTTATCATAATTGATAATTTATTAAATCAGGCTGTGTCACTACCATATAGCAATGGTGTACTGACTTTGGTTAGTGCAGCAAGCCGGCAGCCTTTCCAAGCAGGCATGCTAGAGAGCTGAATCAGCATCTAACCCAGTCGTTGCCATGAAGAAGACTGAGTAGCCTCCGGTATGACTTACAGTGGTGGTAGTGCCTGGCGGTGCCTGCACAACTGCATGCGTGGCATAGTTGTGCCGAGCTAGTGAACCATTCATAGAAAAGGCTTCTTGCAAAACAAGGCAATGCAAAAGCGAGTTAATCACAATCAATTTCTTCATATCGGAAGCTCTGGGGGCCAAGGAACAGCTTAAATCGGGGAATTCCGAATGTTTTCAGTGTTTACCACGAAGATTTTCTGTAGACTGAAAAACTTTTTCGGTTGACTGTGCACTAATTGAGGGTTCTCAAACTTTAGTGAATACTAGAATCACCTGGGAAGATCTTGCACTCTTATGTCCAGGCCTCCACTCCTCCTTCAATTAAATCCATCTCTGGAGTGGACACCCAGGGTTCAAGAGGTGTTTATAGCTCCTCAGGTTGATTTCATTTTACAGCCAATTTGTGGAAGACAGCAGACCCAAATCCCCTTCGTTGCCTTCATCAGCCCAGCTTAGAGCATTACTTATCAATCCATCGGCCGGTGGGGCGGCGGTAGTGTATTTAGTGTTTCACTTTGGCAGCTGATAACAGACAGTCATTTACAAGGTTTATGAGTTTCACTGTTGACTTAGAAGTAGGTAAGTAAGGGCCGGGCGTCATGGTGGCGTGGTCGATCTGTAATCCTAGCACTTTGGGAGGCATGAGTGGGGGCAGATCACGAGGGGTCGAGGAGATTGAGGCGACCATCCCTGGCCGCTGCAACCACACGGTGGAAGACCCATCTCTCTACGTACAAGACCGACCATACACAAAAACCAATTAGCCAGGGGATTGTGGCAGGCACCTGTAGTCCCATCTACTCAGGGAGGCTCTGAGATGGGAGAATCACTTGAACCCAGGAGGTGGAGGTTGCAGTGAACTGAGATCATGCCACTGCACTCCAGCCTGGGTAACAGAGTGAGACACTGTCTTATGCTAAATGATGTGTTACCAAGCCTGACATTCCATAGGTACGCAGGAATATGTGTTAAGTATATGCTGGGCAGTCAAATCTATAGGGCAGTTAAGTATTTCAGGAGTTGTGGAAAAAGATATGTAGCTGAAATTAACAAGAAGGAGGTAATGTTTCAGCTGAGCATTGATTAAAAATTTGCAAAGACTAGTGGGACAAGAATATCAGGTTTAAGATTGGTGGGATAAGAATTTCAGGCTTTATCTAATTTTCAAAGGCAAAGAAACAAGAATGGCATTGATAACTGGAGGTTGGATAAAGAAGCCCTGATTTGATGAAGCATTTCATATTCAGGTACAGTTAGAAATATAAAATGGCTGGGCGCAGTGGCACACGCCTGTAATCCCAGTTCTTTGGGAAGCCGAGGCAGGCAGATCATTTGAGGTCTGGAGTTTGAGACTAGCCTAACCAACGTGGTGAAACTCTGTCTCTACTAAAAATACAAAATAATTAGCAGAGTGTGGTGGCTCATGCCTGTAGTTCCAGATATGCGAGAGGCTGAGGCAGGAGAATCACTTAAACCTGGGAGGCGGAGGTTGCAGTGAGCCAAGATTGCGCCACTGTACTCCAGCCTGGGCGATGGAGTGACTTCACCCCCCCCCCCAAAAAAAAATGAAATATGATAAGATGAAGGAACAGACCCAGATTGGGAAAAGTATAGACAACATGATGAAAGGAAGGGAGAGAGGGAAGGAGGACAGAAGCTAGCTACCTGACTGGCTGGCTTCTACCCACTTAAATGATATTTTAGAAAGACTAATATGTCAACATCATGAAAAGCTGACTAAATCAGAGAAAAACTGCACCCAGACAGATTGGTTAGTGTGATCATAATGTCAAGGGAAATGAAACAAAATCTAGTACTTTGAGGGTCCAGGATTGAGGAAGTGGTAATGGGAACAGAAAGAAGCTAAAAGTTGCAGACATTACAAAAAATATATATACATATATAATCTTTTTCAACTTACTGAAGGGGAGATAAGAGCCAAAATTTATTCTACATTTTTGGTCCTAGGCTAATTAATTGGGAAGTCTTTAGGAGTGACAGGGGCAGGGGAGAGCATACGGGTTTGATTTTAAGCATAGATGAATGGGGACGACCACCTGGCAGAAGGGCAATGCCATGGTGAAATAGAGAAATTTGGAAGTACTTGCCAATAGAGAGACAAGACTAGAGTTTTGGAAAGAAAGAACAAACTAGTATTAGAAAATGAAATAGAAATAAATTAGAAAGGGAAAGCAATTCCTGAAAAGTATCCAGCGAACAAAGACAGAATACTAAAATCCAAGGGAATAGGATATTTCTTAAAGGAGATAGTGATCCATCTAGACTCTAGAATGTTGCTGTAGTCATATCAGAGTGTTCGGAGATTGTGGAGAATGAATAATGAGAAAATGCTTTGGATTTTGCTAGACAGGTGTCATTAATTATATTCAAAAGTGCATTTTCATGAAGCCACAAGGGCAACTGCTAAATGAAAAGAAGGAATCCATCCTGAAAGAACAGAATAGATGGTGAAATAATTGATGTAGGTGGGAATGCTAACTAGACTCTCTTTTGGTTATCATTGCAGTACATATTGAAAGTATTTATTTTTGCCTCTGCAGATAGTCTGGTACTCAACCAAGGGCCTCTGTGTTATTATTTTGTGTATCTCTGGAGCCTGACACAAAGCCTGCACATAGTGAGCATTTCAGGCATGCTTTAGAAGATCGTCACAGAATGTAAGGAGAGAAATGGAGAGGAATAATGGGGAGACATTAAAGGCGAACACAAAATTATAACTATTTGCCTGCTTGATTATTGTTTCCAGCCCAAAAAAGAAGTATCAGGGTATATATGAAGAGAAGGAGCCATAATTATAATACAAAGAAAGAAGGTTCAGGGTTGCATGAAGTGATGCAGAGAGGACATTTCTTTATCTAGAAAGCAGGTAGGGAGGAGAGATAATCCCAAAAATGTTTTGTAGAGAAGGTAAGAGCAAAAGCAGATTGGATGAAATGATCTCAATTACTTTGAACAAAGATAGAGGTCATTTTAATGGACCGTGGGTAGCTGATACTTGACCACTGTTGGAGATGTTTTTCTATTTTTTGTCTGTTACTGCCATCTGTGTGGGTCTCCCATACATTTTTAAGGGATTTTATTTACTGAGTACAGCTGACGATTACTCCTTTCTAGGATGCTGCTGAAAAGGCCAATTTTTATGAGGCATAATTTGCCTAAGAATTTTTTATTTAATTCATTTATATGGTGTGTAACTGCATCTGTTAGAAATGGGGTGTTCACATATGGTAGTCGGTAATCTTATTCAATTTGAAATAGATTCGAAAGCTGTGCTTTGCATGATAGGCATCCTTTCTCAAATTTTCTCAATAGGCAAATCCGTTTAATGGTGTAACACAGCATTGGTTGTATGCCATAGGACTTATAGAGAATCCTTAAAATGCTTCCTCTGTCACCCCTTATTATATCTCCACATTCTCTTAAGCCATGGAGCAGTTGCTTACATTTCCTGCCTTCATTCGATAACAGCATTTTCATATTGCCCACTCTTTGTCTGAACAATGACAAATCCAAGGAGTTAAGACATGACCACGCCACCGAAGTGTATTTGGCCAGCGTGTAGATGAGATGCACGTGGTCCTAACTCAAAACTAAGGCGAATCTTATGGAGCAGAGTGACAAAAAGGTGCAGGTGAAAGAAGCAGCTTCTTCATGGGACCATTTCCTAAATGAAAGTGATGGCCAAGCCATTCACTGCTTATGCAGTGTTTTCTTTATTGTGACAACCTCAAATGTGAAGTGATATGGTGATATCAACAAGTTCCACTATTTTCTTTTCTTTTATTTTCCCCGAGATGGAGTCTTGCTCTGTCACCCAGGTTGGAGTGCAGCAGCGTGATCTCGGCTCACTGCAACCTCCGCCTCCTAAGTTCAAGCTATTCTCCTGCCTCAGCCTCTCAAGTAGCTGAGATTACAGGAGCATGCCACCATGCCTGGCTAATTTTTGTATTTCTAGTAGAGACAGGGTTTCACCATGTTGGCCAGGCTGGTCTCAAACTCCTGACCTTGTGATCTGCCCACCTAGGCCTCTCAAAGAGCTGAGATTACAGGCTTGAGCCATTGTGCCTGGCCTCACTATTTATTTTTATTCATTCGATATTTATTAAGTAAATGATGACCAATGGGCTTAGAGCAAGACAGAAAACGTGACAGCATGAGAGAAAGGTTTCCTTCACATATCTGAGAGGTCATAAGCCCTTGCTTCCTAATGACCTGGTGCCTCCCTGCTTCTCACCCTCTTTGGTCCTGTGGTGTTAGTGGAATAAGAGGACCCAACAGATGGTGCCCACTGTGTGAACTCCTAGACTGAGAGCTGGTCAGAGACTATTTCCCTGATCAGGGCTCTGTCACACAGCCCTGCCTCTCCTCCTTCATTTGCCCTATAAATACATAAAGCAGCAGGGTGTGGGGACGGTGGGCATGTCCTCGCTCCTGCAGCACTGTCCCCAGGGGTCAGCCTCTCTAAAAACGAGAGTTGCGGGAGATGGCAGGATTCTGTTACTCCTCTGTGTGTCCTTTTCTCAAGTATCCCTGGCTTTATGCCTTTACTTCTTATACCCTGAATACTTGAGTCTCCCAGGATATTGGGCTTCCTTTCTGTGCTGTGCGCTGACACTTCACTGCTGCCTGACTGCCTCTGTGTGGGTGGTACCTTAATTACTGTGTTCTAGTATGGGCTCTTGCTGGTCTTAGGGTAAGATTTCACTCCTGTATGGGGAGCGGAGGGGCTGTTTTCACTGAAGGGGGATACCTTTGGGAAAGAAGAGTATTCTAGGACAGAAAATGGGGATACAAGAGGCAAATCCTAGGTAAGAGACCGGAAGATAACTCATTTATGTTCTCTCTACGGATCTCACTTCATCAAGCCTGGACCCTGCTGAGTGTAGATCCATTACTTTTTAAAACGATACTATTCACAGCCAGGTACTGTGGCTCATACCTGTAATCCCAGTTCTTTGGGATGCTAAGGTGGGAGGATTGCTTGAGGTTAGTAGTTCAAAACAGCCTGGGCAAGATAGCAAGACCCCCATCTCTACAAAAAATAAAATAATGAGCTGGACATCGTGGTGCACACCTGTGGTCCCAGCTACTCTAGAGACTGAGGCAGGAGGATAGCTTGAGCCTAGGAGTTTGAGGCTCCAGTGAGCTATGATAGAACCACTCCATTTCAGCCTGAGTGACAAAGCAAGCCCTTGTCTCTTAAAAAAAAAAAAAAAAAAAAAAAAAAAAAAAAAAAAAAAAAAAAAAAAAAAAAAAAGGTACAGTTTGAGTAATGTAGTAAAGTGCATGTGTACTAGATCCAGCAAAGGCAGACCTTGAAGTTGGAATGGAGGATGTGTTTCTTCAGTCTATGAGTGCAGCTGAGCTAGAGATCTGATGGTGCTCCCCTATGGCCGTACACTGCTACTTACTGTCCTTCCAGTGGCTTCTCCTCCCTTTCCTCATAGAAGCTTCGTTTTACAAGTGTTTCTCAGAGTGAAGTTCACAGACCACCTGGTTCAGAATTCCCTGGGTGGGTATGGGAGGAGTCCATGAAAATTCATCTTGATGAGTCTAGCCATAACTCTAGATTCAGTATGTCTGGGACGACCCTGTAAATTTTATTACTAGATAGCACCCCAGGTGACTCTTACGCTTCTAAAGTTTGAGAATCACTAAGTTTAGTACATCATTATCAACATCATTTCAATTAGTTTAGGTCTCTTTTCCATGGAAAAGTATGCTATCTAGGAGTGAAATCAATATTCGGAAGGTTTAACATCAGAAGTTTAAAAAATACCAAAAAACCTAGAGATACATACAATGACAAAAAGACAAAAAGGAGTTTGATGTGAAAATATCATGAAGAAAAATGCATAAACATGAAAATGTCATATAACCTTAGGATTCATCTTTATGCAAATTTTAACATTTACAATAAGTTCATCTGTTGCATATTTTGTTAAATAAAATATATTTGTACGCCAAAGTTTGCATTAGCTGAGGGCCCAAGAGTACTCCAGGTCAGCACAGAGAGCTTTGTGTGGCTTTTATTGCAAGACATCGGGAGATAATGGCATATTATTCTTTCACCTGACCTCTCTTTCTGGAACCCTCGGCTTTTGAAAATGCTGTATTCTTTCAGCAAAAATAACAGCAACAATAGCAATGGTTTATTGTTTGCCACTCCATTTGTAAGAAACTTTGTATATATTCTCTCAAAGTCATCCTCTTTGTCATTTGAAGTATCATCCATACTTGTATAATATGACACTGATACTGATACTGATCTCCATGTGCATGGATTAATTCTACAAATATTTTTTGAGTATTATGCACAGGCACTATTTTGGGTGCTGAGAATATGGAATGAAGAAAACAGACATTATCTGCCAATAAGAATATTACATTTTGAGATGAGACAAGTAAAATATGAAACATGATTATAGGTTATGGAAGTGCAATTTAAAAATGAAATAACCAAAACATGATTCATGAAAAAATTGATAATTTGAATTTCGTATTAAAACTAGAAACTTTGGCACTGAGAAACATAATGCTAAGAGAATATAAACAAGCCATAAACTGCAAGAAAAAAATTGGTAAATTACATATTTAATGAAAGACTTATATCCATAATATACAAAGAACTCTTAAAATTCCACAAGATAACCAGTAACTCAACATAAAAATGGGTGAAAGCCCTGAACAGATACTTCACCAAGGAAGACATGCAGATGGCAAATAAGCATAAGAAGCAATGTTCAGCATCATTTGTGATTGGGGAAATGCACATCAAACAACAACAAGATTTTAATATATCCTTACTAGAATAACTAAAATCTCCAAAACTGACAATACAAAATGCTGGTGATATGCGGAGCAACAGGAGATCTCATTCATTCGGAGGTAATATGACATAGCCACTTTGAAGGACAGTTTGGCAGTTTCTAAAATAAAACTAAACATGGATTTAATTGCCTTATAACTCAGTAATCACAACCCTACATTTGAAAACATCTATTTATATGACATCACCTAATCTTGTTCCATTTTCGAAAATAAACTTAGAATAATTTTAGACTTACAGAAAATTTGCAAGGATAGTACAGAAAATTACATATACTCTACACTTCTTTGTCACAATTAATAAACCAATATTGGTAGATTATTAACTGAGCAGAGCATACTAGTAAACCATAATTATAAACTTTTCTGCTTATATGCTTAGCAAAAATGGCAAGAACAAACACAGTGTGAATGCCGAACTATTCTTATTTTTAAGCTGACTTGGAAAGAATGGTAAATTATACATCTGTATGAATCCGAATCAGAACGCTAGTTTAGAAGATTGCCAATTCAGGACTGTTTCTTTTAATACTCTTTTTCGAAGTCTGAACTTACCAGTCTAAGTAAAGCCATTCTTGCGTTTCACAGAAAACATTTCAAGAGGCATGCACGGATATACAAAATACAGAAAGAGAATGAGAAATCCATGGAAAATAGAAAAGACAAATATGGTCGAAGACTCAAGAAGAGTCAGGGAAGTGACTAATGCACATATACATTAGTGCCTATGCAACCTGTGCAAACGTGTCCACCTGAGAACACAGCCACAGGAGGCTCAGTGGGTGGGGCTCGCTTTGCAGTAGAGTTCAGGTTCAAATTCCAACTGCAGTTTTTATGATGCCTGTGCTGTGTGACCTGGGAAAATTATTTACCCACTCTGTGCCAGTGTGCTCATGAGTTCACTGGAGCTCATCTTACATTCATTCCAGGACTACTGTGCAGAGCAGGTGACAGGATGCATGTAAAGTACTTAGCAACAGACCTAGCACACCTCAGGCTTGAAAAACCTGGTGGACGTTGCCTTTATTGCTAACATCATTATTATTCTTGCTACAACTGGACAATAGATTGGGCTCTTAAGCTTTCTAACACATCAGTTGTAAAGTTTATGACAAAATGATGTTTTTGATCATAAAATAAAATGATCTTTCAGATAGATCATGAAACTACCTCCATTTCATGTGTAATTCACTTTGTTTTAAGGAAAATTCCTTAAACAAAATGTTTGATTTATGCATAAAATACTCTATATTACCTCATAAAGAAACCTGGCTATCAAGCATTTTCTCTCTAAAAGCTAAGTCTGTAATTCAATCAAAAATGCATTTAGCATAAACATCTTGAATAAAAACCAGATAAGATGGTTCAAAACGAAGCTGATTCACTGATGTGTTCCTAATTCTGATGTCAGTGACTTGATGCAAACCAGGCAGTCTTCATGAACTCTGGACCTCTCAGAAACCAAGGCTGGGCAAGCGTACTTCTAGATGTGACTCTTCTTTTTTTAAAACAAAAATAATAATTTCAAGATTTATTTCAGATTTGAGGAGTGCATGCGCAGGTTTGTTACCTGGTTGTGTTGTGTGGTGCTGAGATTTGGGATACAATTAACCCCATCACCAGGTAACTGAGCATAGTACCCAAGTTAGTTTTTCAACTCTTGCCCCCCTCCTTCCTTTCCTTCTCTAGTAATCTCCAGTGTCTGTTGTCAACATCTTTATGTCCATCAGTATGCAATGTTTAGCTCCCACTTACAAGTAAGAACATGGGAAATTTGGTTTTCTGTTCCTACATTAATTCACTTAGGATAATGGCCTCCAGCTGCATTCATGTTGCTGCAAAGGGTATAATTTCATTCTTTTTTTATGGCTTTGTAGTATTTGCTATTGTTTATGTACCACGTTTTCTATATCCAGTCCACTGTTGATCAGTACCTAGGTTGATTCCATGAGTCTACTTTTGAAAAGAAAACAAACAGGGCAAAGCTAAAACCATGCTGAATCTTGTGCTTGTCAGGTCTATATTTCCTTCCCTTCCTAGTCCCACTATCCAACCTCAGTCAGGGAACCACAATCCTGAATTTGGTGTCCATATTTCTCATTTTATTATGAAACTGTTCAAACGTACAGCATAGTTGAATGAATTTTACAGGGAATACCTGGACATGCAAAACCAACGTCTAAATCTGGCATTAGCATTTTGCCATACTTGCTCTACCACAAATCTATTTCCCATAAGTTTTTAAATATATTTGACACTTTCGGAGGCCAAGGTGGGTGAATCACTTGAGGTCAGGAGTTCAAGACCAGCCTGGCCAACATGGAGAAACCCCATTTTTACTAAAAATACAAAAAATTAGCCAGGCTTGGTGATGCGCGCCTGTAATCCCAGCTACTGGAGAGGCTGAGGCAGGAGAATTGCTTGAACCTGGGAGGTGGAGTTGCAGTGAGCCAAGATCATGCCACTGCACTTTAGCCTGGGTGACAAGAATGACTCCATCTCAATAATAATAATAATAAATAAAATGATGCTTATGAATGGTCACTTTCTCTCCCATACCATTCTGGTTCTTAAGCTCACCGATCTTGCTCTGCTTTGAGTCATTGGGTTCAACTCTTCATTGTATCTGGATATTTCTTTCCCTAAATCTTTACTTAACCTCTCAGTTGCATCACATAAAGTTGAGCTCCCGCCCTGCACCCCTGGCTCATTCCCTTTCTTGCTTCTCTTGACTTCTGCAATACCTCCTTTTCCTCCCACTTTTCTCTGGTTCCATATCTTCTTGGACTTTTATGTATTGGAATGTCCCAGGGCTCTGAACTGAGCTTTGTTTTCTTTGTCAGTCATTTTACTGTATATACCAACCATTCCATAATTTCTACTTCTGGGCCCAAGCCATAGATACTGCTATTTAATATAGCCCCAATACAGCCTCTCTCGTTTTTTTTCGAATTCAGAAATGGGACTAACAATCCAGTTGCTTAAATCAATAGTGCTAGAGTTAAACTTTATTCTTTTTTGCCCTCTCATTCCTCACATCCAAAGCCCTCAGCCATGCTCCAAAGCAGATCTCAAAGCTATTCATTCTAAGGTGCTATAGAATATTGGTTAAGAGTACAGTTTACGGAACTAGACAGCCTACATTTGAAACCTGACTCAATAATTTATTAACTGTATGGTGTTGGATAGGTGTTTAATGTCTCATAGGCCTCAGTTCCATCACCTGTAAAATGGGAATAATAATGATTGTCATATAGGCAAGGCATGTAAATCAGTGACGGATAGATAGGAAGCATTATGTAAATGCTAATTAAAGACATTTACTCAGAAAGGCCTTTTCTAACCCCTCTATAAATAATTATATATATATGTATATATAAAATATGTGTGTGTGTATATGTGTATATATATAATGTGTGTGTATATATATACGTATATATAAAATACGTATACACACATATATAAAATCTTTAGTTATTTTAGTCTGAGTTTTCCAGAGAAACAGAACCAATAGGTTATATATGTATATATTTTAAGGAATTGGTTCATGCAGTTGTGGGACTAACAAGTCCACTATCTATAGGACAGTATGACAGGCTGAAACTCAATTAGGAGTTATGCTGAAGTCTGGAATTTCTTTTCTAGCAAACCTCAGTTTTTGCTTTTAAGGCCTTCTACCTGGTTCGATGAGGCCCACTCATATTATCAAGGCAAATCTTCTTTACTTAAATGTTAACTATGTCGGCTGGGCACGGTGGCTCAAGCCTGTAGTCCCAGCACTTTGGGAGGCTGAGATGGGCGGATCACGAGGTCAGGAGATTGAGACCATCCTGGCTAACACGGTGAAACCCCGTCTCTACTAAAAAATACAAAAAAAAAACTAGCCGGGAGAGGTGGCGGGCACCTGTAGTCCCAGCTACTCGGGAGGCTGAGGCAGGAGAATGGCGTAAACCCGGGAGGCAGAGCTTGCAGTGAGCTGAGATCCGGCCACTGCACTCCAGCCTGGGCGACAGAGCGAGACTCTGTCTCAAAAAAAAAAAAAAAAAAAAATGTTAACTATATCTACAAAAAGTCTAGAAAGCAACACTTTAGCTTAGTGTTTGATTGCATTGCTGGGTACTAATGCCTGACCAAGTTCACAGAGTAAACTAACCATCACAATAGCTAATAATTGATAAGTAATGCTATGCCAATTTGAAATAATTGTACATGTATAAAAGTGCATTTATTTTTTCTAAATTTCTGTGACACAATGCAGTGTTCATGGCCCTTCGTTTAGAAATAATTGCCTCTTGGTGCCAGATTTCTCCAGGAAAACCCTTGTCCTACCAAATGGAGGTTGTGGGGTGTAGATACCAAGCAGGGTGTCACGTGTGCCTCTTGAGTACAATGGAGACTCAGGTTTCCCAAAAGCCAAATATATGGCCTGGGGCAAGTCAGCCTTTATGTGTCACAATTCATATTTGTCAAATAATTATGCCAGTCTCATCTAATCTATAAAATTCCAAGAATTAGATAAATGCCAGAATGAATTTGGGAAAACATGAAGCATTTTTTAAATTGAATATGTGAAAATTACATTGCTTTTAAAGACATGATTTTTCCTTTAAGAAATGAAGATAAGCTGAAATGCTGTATCATTTAGGCAAATAGATAATTTTTCCATTTTTGGTCACATCTGTGTTTTAGGTTCACATTTTTTTGCCATTTCAGTGTGTGTGACCATAAGGATTTAATGAGCTGTTGGCATGATTTATTTGAAGTTTTACTTTAAAAAAACAATTTTAACAACCCAAGGGTAGTTTAAATTTTGTGGTGCTATTAAGCCAATCTGGCCTTCTATTTTGAATTTCTAAAAATAACTAATGCTATGTAAGTCAATACATATTATTGAAATATTTTAGTGTTTTGCCATTTCTCTTTGTACTTGTGCTCTCGTGAATGGAATGAAATTTGAGCTCAAGTATGTTTGTCTCTTTAAAGCATAAAAGTATTTAATAACATTGCCTTTTGAAAAACCCTTAAAATGTGCACGTATTTGTATGGGCTGCATAAAGGAAAAAGCAGTTTGTTGCTTCTTATAATAATTATATTATAGTTCCCTGATGCAGATTCATCTGGGAGTATTTAAGGGATGAAAGGTCAAAAGGATTAAATGTTTACATTCATTAGAATATGATCTTTTGGTGTAGGCAGAAAGGAAAAAGACTAATTGGTTTACTTCTAATTGTAAGCCTTATGAACTTACTGCTTTGGTAATAACTTAAATGTCATGATTAAAAATATTGACCTATTTTCCTATGGGCTTCCACTGAAATGGTAGCAGGCATCTGCAATATTACCTAATAAATTTAAAATATGGTCTTTAACTATAAATGTGAGTATCATAACTAATACATCTCTTTTTTTATGCCAAAAGCTCTAAATAACAAGCAGTTGCTCTTCTTGGTATGGTAATCTGAGAGCCCCATCATATTCTGTTTGTTTTCCTCAAGAAAAGCAAGGCATAAGGGCTTTGTCATTAATTAGGCTGTGTTTCTCTGAGCAAGTCTATTTAATCTTTGGTCTTAATTTCTCAGCTAGGAAACAAAATCTTCGAATTCGACGTTCCCTAATATTTATTTGAACCATACATTTTTGCCTTGTATTTTAAAAAGAGAGGAGGAATTGAGACTGAATCCACTGCCCAATGTTGGATTTCGATTAGTCAACCCAGGTATGGTTTGCCCCAGAGGAGCTTCCAGTCTCAATTGACAGCAAGTCAAGAGTCAGGAAGCACACAGAAAACAAGGCAAGATATGAACATTTTCAAGAGAAATCCCCCTGGAGAGATGCCTCAAGAAAATCCCCCTTGCAAAAGACCCTCCTGTTTCTTTCATTTCAGCCTCAGAAAACAGATCATGACATTGTATAAAAGGTGTAATCCTAGAACAACAAGTAGATTTTATGATTTTTATTAGTTTTGTTTTCAATTCTGGGACAGAAACTCATTGCATAGAGTGTCCTAAAGCTTAAAGAGCAAATATAAGATAAGTAATAGAAAAACATTTGAAGATAATTTATCTACTTCTTCAGGTATTCAGGCAAGACCTGGTCAAAAATTAGCATCTTTCAATTCATGTTTATATTTCACTTAAGTTCTGTCTTGAAAATGAATATAATCGATTAAAAAATCAAGAATCTTTGTATTCTACACTTTCAGTTTCACTTTTCAAGAAGAATATACATTCTAAAATGTGCAATAGTATGAGCTTAATGATAATGACTTTAAATTTAGTTCTGTAGAGTTCTCATGAGGTTTAGTTTTTCATATCTCATGCATCTACACAATTTTATGTTGGTGATTTTGATTCTGAATGAGTATCTCGTATTCCAAGAGTGTCAGAGGCTTTTAGCTGTACTCTCAGGCTCTATAGCAAACTGTTTTTCAGAATTAGCTATTAGTTAACTAGAACTTTAACCCAAGTGCTCTTGTCCCCTTAATCTGGGGTCTTATTCCAGTTTTATATCTTTCAGATATTTAGAAACAATTCTTTTATTTGACAGTTTGTGACTAACAATGGGAGTAATAATTTGGCTCTCGCCTTTTATCGTTCCTCTTAAGGAAATCTATATAGCTAATATTTTTATCTTTTTAAAATCTTCAATTTTCATTTCTATATGGTAAAATGAAGTTATAAACTAAACCAGTTATTCCAGATGCAGACCAAGATCAATGTTACTAAGTATCTCCTTGTTTTGTTAAATAATTCAGCTTTATATTCATCTTGCACAGACCCTGATATTTTCCTTTCACGCAGCAGCAATTTGTTTGAATTTATTGCACACTTTGATCCACAGCTTCTTTCTGTGTAGCTTTTTCTCCATTATCTTCTCCATCCAGAAAGTAACTGTTTTGGTGTTTATGATGTGTATGTTTTTTTCACCTTGACAATCGGTATTGTCTGTTTATATCTTATTTTTCTCTTTTATTTCAAAGGGCATTGCAAGGTAAAAGGTGGAGTATTCTTATAAGTACTAAACTACTTATTATTTCTTATATAGTTTTTCAACATCTCTGCAATAGCAGCATCGTTTTTCCATCTCTATGGTAGTCATCATCAAACAATATGATCTGGTAATATCATCCATCTGCTTTGTAATAAAGGCACAGACACAGAGTCATATAATTTTTGACCTGAAAAGGAACTTGGCAATTGCATTGTTTGTTGATATTCTAAAGATGAGGAATGTAACTCCTAGAAAGTTTCCCCTTGGATTCCACAGCTCATTAGAGGAATAAGACGACTAGGAAATAGATTTTCAGGTACAATAGTCTTTCTTCTGTGCTGTTTAATATGAAGTTATCAAATGGATATAAGTTGTATTTAAAAGCTTTTGTTGGCCGTGTAGTATTTGGACTGCATTAGGCTTAGAGTTAAGGCAACAGCCCACTCCATCCACTCCCCTCCCTGTATGAAGAACAGGAAAAGCCAAACTGGTGAAGGATAAAGTGGGCTGATGGTATCCTCCAGATACACAGCTACACAGTTAAGCAATGATCACAGTGGGTCCACATAGGAGGGAAAACAGACCCTGTAACTTATATCACCAGTTCCTATTCCTCAGTGGGAAAAGAAAAACTCAGTGTCAAAAATTGGAGCAGAATTAATTGAACAAACATACAGTAAATTTGGCTAGCAGTATTTATGAATCACCTTGTATTTAATACGGAAAGTTTCATATTAAAGAATATTATCTTCCAAATTTAAAGATAACTCAATAATTTGATTTGACTTATTTTAGCTGTATATTTCCTGTTATGTCAATTATACAGAACTATAGGCAACCTATCACTAAAGAAGTATGATTCCACTAATAAAAATATATTTACATTAGCAATAAGTATGTGGAAAGAATTACAACATATGCATATACATAGGTTGAAGTCTAGTAATGTTGAAAACTATAGGCCAAAAAATACTGTTGGGAAATTGTGCGTCACTAACATTATTCATACAACCCACAGTACACTAGTTTGATAATAAAGCAGTTAAATAAATTTTTATTTAGAATTTAATTGCATAATAGAAGCTATCAGTACTTCTGATGTATGGTAGCAAGCTCTGCTCTCCAAATGATTTCATTTTCCTCCTGACATAAAAGTAAATTATATTTACCACCTTCTTCTGCAGCTGGGTGAGGCCATGTGACCAGGTTTCCTCCAATAGATTGCTGATGGATGTGATGTAAGCCATTTCCAATCCCAGCCCCTAGAACACCCAAGCCATCCTCTGCCTTCTTTCTTCCCTATTAAATGATGAAGAGAATCCTGTGCAAGACTCAGGCCCTAGAATGGAGCTGTTGGATGAATGGAGTCAGTGCCCTTAAATAACCAGGTCTCCTCATCCCCATCTTTCTCTCTCATTAGATTGTGGTAAGAGAGAGAAATAAACTTTTACTGTATTAAATTACTGAGGTTTCAGGTAGTTTATTATAGCATTTGAGCCCTGATAAAATGAAAGTTTATAAAATTACATCCTTAAGAATCAAAAATAATTCATCTGTAAGAAACAAAGACAGGATTTGCATTCCTTGATAAGTTTGAGGGCTCATCGGGAAAAGCCTTGTTGGTTTTCCAAATGCCACAGAACAGTCTTTGAGATAAGAGTGGTCCAGTAAAAAGTAAAAAATAAGTGGGTGGCTTAGACAACTATTTCCTAGATTTGAAAAATAGGATCTTAAAATTGCCTTTTAAAACCTCCATCTTGCTTTAGATAGACTAAAACTAGAATGTGGTCCCAGGGAGTAAGGGCATGAGCTGACTACCCTGTCTGTCTTAGGTAAAGAGATAACAGAAGAGTTTACAAAGGATTCACTAAGTGAGGAAAAGATGTGGACCAAAACCTGAGGTGACAGCCTGGTAGGATTGCTTGGAATTCAGTAGGCATATGTGTTAGAAATAGAGTAATTAGAGGTTATGGTAGGGTTCAGGGGGAAAAAAATGGAACTTAAGGGTCAGAGCTTCAACAAGATATGTAGGGAATGGGAGAATGGCACCATCCATCAACAAGAAGATTTAATAAGTTTTTGGTTTGTTTTCAAAACATATTTGTGCACAATGTGGTTAAGATGAAATGAGGTGCCGGGCACGGTGGCTCAAGCCTGTAATCCCAGCACTTTGGGAGGCTGAGATGGGCGGATCATGAGGTCAGGAGATCGAGACCATCCTGGCTAACACGGTGAAACCCGGTCTCTACTAAAAGTACAAAAAACTAGCCGGGCGAGGTGGCGGGCGTCTGTAGTCCCAGCTACTCGGGAGGCTGAGGCAGGAGAATGGCATAAACTCGGGAGGCGGAGTTTGCAATGAGCTGAGATCTGGGCACTGCACTCCAGCCTGGGGGACAGAGCGAGACTCCGTCTAAAAAAAAAAAAAAAAAAAGATGAAATGAGGTAATATACGTGAAAATATTTTTTCAATGCTTATCTCAGTAAACATTTGTTGACCTTGGTTGAAATGATTTTATTTTCTTTAAATAATGACAGAAGAAGAAACAAGAGTATTTCCTCTATTGTTACATTTTTGGAGACATAAGTCACCAGTACTTTCTTTTTTTCTAAAACTGTCTAAATTATCTGCATTCCCTGACTTCGTATATTCCTTTTACTTACAAATATTCCAAGTAGTTTCAAACGTTCCTTTACTTAAGCGGTTTTCAAACTTCTGTATGCATTAAAATCGCCTGGGGAGCTTGTTAAAATACAAATTCTATATGCACATTGAATAAGATGCTTGTGTTTAATAGGAGGTGGGCAGGTTAAAGTTGCTTGCTGCTGGACTCCTAGACTGCCCTTCCAGCAAGATCTATCCCCACATCCCAGCATGCCAAGCACTTCAGAACATACACCCATCTTCCCTGCATTGAAGTTTGGCTTTAGCTGAGAATCAGATTTTCCCCCACACAGGAATATGCCAAAATGCTACTTAATCCACAAAGATAAAGGCTACCTCCAGAAAGGCTTGTGAATGTTTAAAATGAGATGCGATCTTTCTCTTTTTATGCAGCCTCAACACTGTGACTAATGGTGTATATTCTGTCCCGTTTGGTGTTATGTTACTTGCATCCTCCCTCACCTTTGCCCTTCTCCTGTTGCCTAGATTATAATTACTCTGAGTATGTTCTTATTTGTGCACATTGTCAGTGCTCAGTATACACATTGTATTTAGTGGGAACTTATTTTTTAAAGCAAATTCATTCTTGGGAACAAAACCAGCTTTCTTGTTTTGATTGGTTCATGGTTTAGTCTTTCTACTTAGGATAAGAGTAGTTTACACACCACAGTCAGTGTTATAATATTCTGTGTTCCTTTGTGTACTTATTGTTACCAGTGAGTTTTGTACCTTCAGGTGATTATTTATTGCTCATTACTGTCCTTTTCTTTCTTATTGAAGTGCTTCCTTTAACATTTCTTATAGGACAGGTCTGGTGTTAATGCGATCTGTCAGCTTTTGTTTGTCTGGAAAATTCCTTATTTCTGCTTTGTGCTTGAAGGATATTTTTGCCAGGTATACTATTCTGGGGTAAAAGTTCTTTTCCTTCAGCACTTTAAACATGCCATGCCAGTCTCTTCTGGCCTGTAAGGTTTCCACTGAAAAGTCTGCTGCCAGATGTATTGGAGCTCCAGTGCATATTATTTGTTTCTTTTCTTTTTCTGCTTTTAGTATTCTTTCTTTATCCTTTGTTTTTGAAAGTTTTGATTATTGAATGCATTGAAGTAGTTTTCTCTGGGTTAAATCTGCTTGGTATTCTGTAACCTTACTTGCGTATTATCTTTCTCTAGGTTTGAGAAGTTCTCTGTTATTATCCCTTTGAATAAACTGTCTACTCTTATCTCTTTCTCTACCTCCTCTTTAAGGCCATTAATTCCTAGATTTGCCCGTTTGAGGCTATTTTTTGGATCTATAGGTATGTTTCATTGATTTTCATTCTTTTTTCCTCTTGTCTCCTCTGTGTATTTTATTTTTTCTTCTTCTTCTTTTTTTTTTTTTTTTTTTTTTTTTTTTTTTTTTTTTTTTTTTAACACGGAGTCTTGCTTTGTCACCCAGGCTGGAGTGCAGTGGCATGATCTCTGCTCACTGCAACCTCTACCTTATGGGTTAAAGCGATTCTCCTGCCTCAGCCTCCGGACTAGCTGGGATTACAGACACATGCCACCAGGCCCAGATAATGTTTGTATTTCTAGTAGAGACAGGGTTTCACCATGTTGACCAGGCTGATCTTGAACTCCTGACCTCGTGATGTGCCTGCCTCGGCCTCCCAAAGTGCTGGGATTACAAGCGTGGGCCACTGCGCCTGACCCTGACTGTGTATTTTCAAATAGCCTGTTTTCAAGCTCACTAATTCTTTCTTCTGCTTTATCAGTTCTGCAATTAAAAGACTCTGAAGCATTCCAGTATGCCAGTTGCATTTTTCGGCTCCAAAATTTCTGCTTATTTTTAATTATTTCAATCTCTGTTAAATGTATATGATAGAATTTTGAATGTCTTCTCCGTGTTGTCTTGAATTTCTTTGCATTTTCCTCAACACAGCTATTTTGAATTATCTGTCCAAAGGGTCACATGTCTCTGTTTCTCCAGGATTGGTCCCTGGTGTCTTATTTAGTTCACTTGATGAGGTCATGTTTTTCTGGCTGGTAGTACTGATGCTAGTAGATATTCTTAGGTGTCTAGACATTGAAGAGTTAGTTATTTATTTTAATGATCACTGTCTGGGCTTGTTTGTACCCATCCTTCTTGGGAAAGCTTTCCAGATATTTGAAAAAACTTGGTGGTTGTGATCTAAGCTGTATCAGCTTTAGGGGGTACCCCAAGCCCAGTAGTGCTGTGATTCTCACAGACTGGTAGAGGTACTGCCTTGATGATCTCGGACAAGATCCAGAAGAAGTTTCTGTATTACTCGGCAGAGACTCTTGTTCTCCTCCCTTCAGGGCAGCAAGTTTCATTATAGCCGAGTGTGTATCTAGAAACATCTTTGGGGACCTAGGGCCTGGAACGGGAGCCTCATGACTCTGACTGGTGCCCTATCCTGCTGTGGCTGAGATGGTATCCAAGATGCAAGGCAAGGTCCTCCCCACTCTTTCTTCTCCTCTCCTCAAGCAGAAGGAAGAGGTTTCTCTTGGAGCTGTGAGCTGTGCAGCCTGGGGTTAGAGGAAGGGTGATGCCAGCACTCCCTTAGTCACCCCAGCTGGTATCTCAGTTTGTCACATGCCTCTTCAGTCCACTGGCTGTGACCCAGTTAAGCACTATGACTCAGTTTATTAGAGACCCAGAGCACTTTGGCATTTGGTGATGAGGTTTGTGGGAACTCAAGTTCAGACCTCTGAGATCTGTGGTTCCCCTCTGGCTAGGGCTGGTGTACGTGCCCCCTCTGTGGGTGGGCACCAGCTGAGTTTGGTCTGATTTTCCCTTCTGCTCTAACAGAACAGCACGGAGTTCATTTCCCCAGGATTGCTGAGGTCTCCTTTTCCCAGTGCCCAGAGGTGCTCTTCGCATGCAGTGGGGAAGGGGTGGGATCAGTGATCCAGGACTTTTCTGTGCCTTAAGAGAAAAGTCTCATAGTACCTGGTTTTAACACTGTATCACTGAAGGAGACACTGTCTTTTTAGTGCGTCTTCAGCGATACTGTGTTAAAACCAGGTACTATGAGGTCTCAGGTGACTTTTGGTTCCTTTGAAGATGTTTTCTCTGAAGAGATAGTTGTTAAATTGGTATTTAACAACTTTCTATTCCACCATCTTGCTCTGCCTCCACCCCAGCTTTCTTGTCTTGAAACAAGACACCAGTAAATATTTAATAACTACTTTCTGAATCAATTAGTCCATAATAGCATCACATGCTATTGTCAATTATAAAAGGAGGTAAAATTGTCAATAATAAAAGGAGAGTTTTTTTCCTTCATTTCAGGGATTAATGTTTAGGAGACAATATTAATTAGTAGTGTTTCCAGGGGATTTATTAAATATAAAGCTTTATGCACACAAAGGCTTCATCTCCCTCCCCAGTACACACAAACTGTCTCATGCCATGTAGCCAGTAAGAGTCCAGCTCAACTTTTTGTGAAAAGCAGCTTGAGTGACTTTTTTTGTTTTGTTTTGTTTTTTTTTGAGACTTAGTCTCTCTCTGTCGCCCAGGCTGGAGTGCAGTGGCAGGATCTCAGCTCACTGCAAGCTCCGCCTCCCGGGTTCACACCATTCTCCTGACTCAGCCTCCCGAGTAGCTGGGACTACAGGTGCCTGCCACCATGCTCGGCTAATTTTTTGTATTTTTAGTAGAGACGAGGTTTCACCGTGTTAGCCAGGATGGTCTCGATCTCCTGACCTCATGATCTGCCCACCTCTGCCTCCCAAAGTGCTGGGATTACAGGCGTGAGCCACCGCGCCCAGTCTGTGTGACTGTTCTTTAAGTTTCTTTCTTAGAATTCTTTTTTCCCCCTTAATAAATGTCCAAAAGTGTTGACTTAGGAATGCCCACTTGATTGAACATTGTGGTCTCCTGTTTCTCTGTTACCAGGTTGAGGGCATATTTGATCTTCAAAAACGGAGGGTCACTTAATCAATACATTTTCCTTGGGCCAGCTGACTCTCATGTTCAAGAGGACTGAAGTGTTAAAGCTGGATGGCTGTATAGGCCACTTCTGGTTTTGTTGAAGTGAAACCCTCCATAAGGTCAGTTGATATTTTCATCTTGTTGTAACAACACAGTCTTCACGCAGATTACATCTCCAGAAACTTCTGGATTACATATACCTGTTAAAAATTCCTTTCATAATCCTTCCTAATTTAGCCCTTAGTAAAGATTAATCCCTAGCTTTGTCATTGTGCCTATCCAATAATTACAACTGGGCCTTGTTTTGAAGCTGTCCTTAAGCATTAGCTACATTTTGAACTACTGGCCTCACAGCAGAAGTCTCTTAAGAAATTCTTTTTTAAAGGATGTGTTGAGGAGGCTTTTACAAAAGAATTCAATTTGAATTACTCTTCTGATTAATTAGGAGTTCCCCAGTAGAGGAAATACTGGAATGGAATCCTGATTATTATTACCTTTGTTATGATTGTATTTTTGTCATAGCTTTTACCCTCAAGTCATCATGTCCAATAGAACTTTCTGCAATAAAAATAGTCTGTATCTGTGCTGTCTAGTGGGGTGTCCATTCACCAAATGTGGCTACTGAGCACTTAAAATGTAACTAGTGTGACTGAGCTACTGAGTTCTAAAATTCATTTAATTTTACTTAATTTCAAATTGTTAGCTTACTGGGCAGCATGAATCTAGAGCAGTGAATGGTTTTACCACTTCCCTCCAGGGGACATTTGGCAATGTATGGAGGCATTTTTGGTTGTCAAAAGTTGGGGAGTGCTTCTACCATCTAGTGGGTAGAAGTCAGGGATATTGCTAAACATCCTGCAATGCACAGGACAGCCATCACAGCAAAGAATCATCTAGCCTAAAACGTCAATAATGCTGAGGTTGAGAAAAGCTGGTTTTGAGTCTGAGATTTTTGAGATGAGGATTGCTTCCCTGTCTCAGTCCCTAACATTGTGCTATGTGTATATGATTTAGTTGATGGTCTCTAAATTGCAGTAAATTAACTGAAACAGAGATCAACTAGTCAACACCAAAATCACTGGAAGTGCATCCTTTTTTAAACAAAAATAAGGCAATACAAAACTTCGGAGACACATGCAATGAAAGTCATAATCTTTGTAAGCTCACTAAAGCAGTGAACTACACTAAGGGTAACACTAAAGATGAACAGGCACACTACAAAAATACTATCTGCACACAGTAAGCTATGTTTGATGTGCACAAAATAGCTTCATATTATTAAGTCAAATGTCAGTATTTAACATTTGCAAAATATAGGCAAACTATTTTAAGATCAAAATAGAGTACAAAGAAATGAAACATTACCCATTCAATTTCTGATTACCAAGAGAGATATGTATGTTCTTTTCTAAACTCCATTGGTTAAAAGTTAAATAATATGTTTGTCATTTTTCTGTTTAGACTGGAGCTCCTTGGAGAGCTTAAGTAACAAGTTCAAGTTATGATAGCCAGTTATTAGCAGCTTTTGGTTTCAAACTTAGTTCTATCTTCAAAGTAAGTGAAACCAATTCTTAACTTGTATAGCATCTAGCTTTCTATGTTTTAGATGAAGAAATTATTGCAGAGAGTTTAAAAGAATTACCAGGTAACACAGTTAGTGGCAAATCAGGAATTAGAATGCAGATCAAGCTGGTTGGCCTCTAACCTCGTGAAATTTCTAATCACAACCTACTTTTCATTATTGAAAGACAAGGTTGCTTTTGTTTTGCTTTGTTTTGATTTTCCAAATCAAACTACCTATTATGTGGTGAATCGTAATAGAGAAATTTGTGATTTGTGCTTATTTTAAAACTTGATATTTTATGTAAACTTAATCCTTGTACATGGCATCAAAATGAGAACTAGTATATACTTAAAAATCAGAATTCATTAAGCTGATAGTCAAACCACAGAGCATAAAAGTATCATGTCCTCTAAAAGTCATTGTCTTAGTTCAGTGGTCCCCAACCCTTTTGGCACCAGGGACCAGTTTTGTGGAAGATAGTTTTTCCTCAGACTAGGGGTAAGGGAATGGTTTCAGTATGATTCAAACACATTATATTTGTTGTGCACCTTATTTCTGTTATTATTGCATTGTAATATACAATGAAATAATTATACAACTCACCATAATGTAGAATCAGTGGGAGCCCTGAGCTTGTTTTCCTGCAACTGGATGGCCCCATCTGGGGATGACGGGAGACAGTGACAGATGATCAGTTATTAAATTCTCATAAGGATCTGTCAACCTAAGTCCTTTGCATGCACAGTTCACAAGAGGGCCCACTCTCCTGTGAGAATCGAATGCCACCACTGATCTGACAAGAGGTGGAGCTCAGGCAGTAATGATGATGAGGAGTGGCTGTAAATACAGATGAAGCTTGGCTCACTTGCCTGCTGCTTACCTCCTGCTGTGACCAGTACCAGTCCATGGCCTGGGGGTTGGGGACCCTTGTTCTGGTTGATACAAAATTATCTTCCAAACTGAGAATTCTCATTGTGACTGTTTTGTACATTTTAAAGCTAATTCTATATAATAGTTTTATGGCTATGATCACATCCTTATAAAAATCCTGTGTTAAAGATGTAACAATTTCATATGTTTTGTGCTAAAATGAGCCTTTGGATAAGTTAACCCCCCTTCCTCCCCTCTTCTCCCCTCCCCTCCCCTCCCCTCCCATTCTCTTCCACTCTTTTTTTTCTTTTCTTTTGATGGTGCCAGAGGGGATAGAGAAGACTTGCTATAGAATGAACTTTTGAAATTCATTTCTCTCTATTCCTCTTTCCTTTTGTCCATCCTCTCTCCTTTCCTTTCTTCCTTTCACTAATACTTAGTAACTGCCTACAACATGACAGATGCTGAACTAAGCTTTTAAGATTCAAAGAGAAAAGGTAGGGACATTAATCAGTTTGATATTTAAAAAAAATTGTCTTCAACAGGTCCATCCACACTCTACTCCCCAACCCTGAAGACTCACTCTCTCAAGTGTCTGTGTTCCCACAGCTTGTTTGCTCACATAAAATTAGTTAAGGCATATGGTAGGCCTCTTTAATTAAAAGATGCAAAAAATACAGTACCTTAGAGAAGATGGCTAGATAGTGGTTTAATTCCATCTCAGATAACAGTTCAGAAGTGGATGCATGGTCTGGTGAGCAGCTCTCCCATCTTCAGCATGAGGCTTCAGCATGAGTCCAGGTTGTTTTGTTGACTCTCTCTCTGCCTTGCCTATGAGCATCATAAGAACATGGAATATTTATTTTATTTTATTTTATTTTATTTTATTTTATTTTATTTTAAGAGACAGGGTCTCTTCTGTTGCCCAGGCTGGAGTGTGGTGATATGATCATACCTCACTGCAACCACAAACTACTGAGCTCAAGCGATTCTCCTGCCCAGTCACTGGAGTAGCTAGGACCACAGGCCACTGTACCTGGCTATTTAAAAAAAAAATTGTAGAGACAGGGTCTTACTATGCTATCCAGGTTGGTCTTGAACTCCTGGTCTCACGTGATTTTCCCACCTTGGCCTCCTAAAGCATGTTTGCCCATTTTTACATACCTAATGATTAGCACCATATTAGATCATCAGTAGTATTAAAATGAATTTTGAAAAATGTTCAAAACTTTAACGTAGCATTTTCAGTTGTTCTATCAAACATAACATATTATTCTAGGAACTTTATCTCACTCTGGGATTAGGTAGGTTTAGGGCTTGCTTGCTTAGGATTTTCTTTCCTATAGGCCTTCCATGTCCATTTACTTCCAGAATTGGAAGAATATTGTAAAAGGCATCTAGTCATGTGGAAACAGCCATGAAGACTGGAAAGATTGGAGTGAACAGCTGTAACCCATAAACTGGAAGTGTGAGTTAAGATGACTTTTTTAGGCACAAGTGACAGGAACCCAATTTGAATTAAGCAAGAGAGGATGGTATTGTCAATCAAGAAAAATGACGAGATAAGTCTCAATCATTTTAGGAATTTTATTTGCCAAAGTTAAGGATGCACTCCCATGACACAGCCTCAGGAGGTCCTGATGACATGTGCCCAAGGTGGTCAGGGCACAGCTTAGTTTCATACATTTTTGGGAGACCTGAGACATCAGTCAGTATACATATGAAGTACGTTGCTCCCATCCAGAAAGATGGGGACAACTCGAAGCACGGAGGGGGCTTCTAGGTCGCAGGTGGGTGAGAGAAAAATGGTTACATTCTTTTGAGTTTCTGATAAGACTTTCCAAAGGTGGCAATCAGAATACGCATCTATCTCAGTAAGCAGAGGGGATGACTTTGAATAGAATGGGAAGCAGGTTTGCCCTGAGCAGTTTCCAGCATAAATTTTCCTTTTAGCTTAGTGATTTTGGGGGCCCAAGATGTTTTTCTTTCACAGTATCTTATGGAGAATGGGGTTCTTTAGGCACCCACTGAGAGGCCTCATGCAAAGCTAGAAACAAACATAGTGAGTCTTTCTGTCTTTCAATTCTGTTCCTTTCTGATATGTGCCAGACTGCTTTCATGCTGAAGAGTATCTATTGGTTTTTTTTCTGTCCACTAGATAGATCCAACACAATCTGAGTTTTAACCAGAGAGAGCCAGAGTTAATTCACTACTTTCTTTGGGTTAGTGTAAAATCTTGGCTGCTGTGTTATAGAAACTCTTGAGTCTCCTTTTGGTAGATTGTTTTCAGAGGTGGCTGCTACACCTTCTCCCATGCTCTTTTGCAATGTGGTTTTCCGGCTTCTCTGATCAAGAGATCAAATATTCCCTCTCTTGGAATCTGTGAACCTGTCTTACATTTGCCTTAACTAACAAACTGATTGTGGCAGAAGTGGCACTGAGTGAGTTTTGCACCTGGGCCTCAAGAGACTTTTTAACGTTTGTTTCTGCCCTGTTGTAATGCTGACATGAGAGAACGAAGGCATGAAGGCCCCACATGAAACACTAAATAGAAAAAGAAGTGTGGATTTCCCAGCTGATCCTAATCCCCTGCTGACAGCAGTGCTAATTGCTAAATGTGAATGTGGCCATTTGAACCTTCTAGGCTAGCTGACCCTGTAGTTGAATGCCTCTGTATTAGAAAGTTCAGAGAATACCCCCCATGTCTCCAGTCATGGGAGCTAGTAAATGGTTATTGTTTTAAGCCACTAAC
Organism: Rhinopithecus bieti; assembly: GCF_001698545.2. Lineage (NCBI taxonomy): Eukaryota > Metazoa > Chordata > Mammalia > Primates > Cercopithecidae > Rhinopithecus > Rhinopithecus bieti. The sequence goes on along the minus strand of NW_016809081.1, from coordinate 1,282,952 downwards.
TTCTAGAATGTGGTTTTGTTTGTTTTTATTGTTTTAATGCAGCAATATGTAACTGCTAGACTCTTCTAGACACTGTGGGCCAGGAGTGGAGTCACACAGGAAAATGGGAGCTCCCTGAGTAATTGCATGTACATAGTGCGGATTAAAGGCACCATAGTTAACACAGCTCTAGGAAATGGCTCTGAGAAGAAGGCATGGTTACAGGCAAACAGGACAATAATACTGAACTACAAAGTATATATTTCATTTGTTACTATCCACAAAACAGTCGTAAGATTATTTTTTGAAATGAGCCCCAAAAAGCAATATTCAATTTGCACTATCTCTCTGGCCCAATATTAGGAAATTTCTATTTCTTATTCCCTCTTTCACTTTCACCCCACTTACCAGGAAAGGGATAGATTCCTAAACCTTTTTTCTGACCTTCAGCATTGGTAACTTTAGAGGATGAATTGTTCCTATGTTGCAGATTGCATCAGTAACATTAGGGGTCATGTTTATCACCAATGAATATTTTAAAGCCATCCCTTTATGATTGGGACTATATGGGTAATACTGCTGAACTTATCTAGTTGGAACATTGCTTGGAAAGGAGAGGATATTCATAAGAAAGATTAAACAATAACAGCAGCTGCTGATAAATGGACAGTGTTGGGTTTCTCTCATTTGGTATGGTTGACAAGGCGTGAATGACAGTTGGAAAACAATTCTGGAAGAAGCAACAAAAGCCCTGGATCTTTTAATATTCTATTTTAAAAATTCTGCAGTTTTGTGGCATTTTGGTTGTAAAGGGTACAGATAGAAATGGACAGTTGTATGTCTACTTAAGTTTTAATTTTCTATTTTTAAGTTTTCCTTTAGCAGTGCTACTATTGTATAATGATCTATTTAGTATATTTTGGCATTATTGATATTAGCATTTCTCAAGAGGCTATAACTAAGAGTAGAAAAATACAAAGGAACAAAGCATATTATAACCTAAATAAGTTAAATCATTAAAAAAAAATATTTTAAGTTCAGTGGTACATGTGCGGGAGGTGCAGGTTTATTACATAGGTGAATATGTGCTGTGGTGTTTTGCTGCACCTATCAAACAGTCACTGAGCTATTAAGCCCAGCATGCATTAACTGTTAGTTAAAGCATTTAAAAAAAACAAAACAAAACTGAGGCCCACTGAGATTCAACTGTGAGGTAGAGGGCATGTGGAATATGGGAACATTAGGCCATTTTTTATGTTTTGAAAACAAAAAAAAATGCCATTTTCTGTGTTATCTTTACTCGAGTTTTTTGGTAGGTGTTGCATAGTAGACGGTTGCCATTGCTACCGCCTCCACCATCAGCTAAATACCACTCTTCAGTGGTCATGAGAACTTTATTTCTTGTTGCATTTCTAAATTTACTACTGAAATCTCAAATTCTTCTGACTCTTAATATTAGGAAGTACTTGAACTCTTAACTCACAGTACTCTCCATAGTTGGTAAGGGTCTGAGTGAGAGGGAATTCATCTAACTGCATACCTTGGCAGTTACTCATGAATTGTATACATAGGCAAGAGTCATCCGATTATATTCCTCCCTTATGAACTGCAGATTTGGAAATTAGAGTCCAAAGGGTTTATTCAAACAGACAGCAAAGACATTCTGGCACAGTTTAAGGAAGACCAATAAACTTTCATCTGCCTGAAATTTTAAAACGTGGAATCCTCAAATAATGAAACTTTGAACACGGCTTTTGTTTATGTTGTTTATGTATGCCTTAGATTAGTGTCTAATAAATTCCAACCAGTTAACTTTTGGAATTTTTTTTTAGAAAAATAATGAATGACCAGGATACAGAAGTAGAAAGGTACTATGTGATTCTTCTTGGCATGATAGTGTCTGGGTACCACCAAAGCAATATCCATGGTGACAGATATAAAATATCTTCATGATAACTAAGGACTTTCTAAACTTATATTCTTTAAAAAGCTACACTGAAGGTCTAAGGTAAATCAATTGCATATGAGTCGGCAGGAAAAACCACTGTAAATCAAAAGCAATCACTTAGACAATTAGGAGATGGCAGAGGCCATGAACTACCCAACTGGGATAGAATCATTGCCAAATATTTCTGCACATTCCAGCATTTAAATCCACTTATCATAAAGTAATTCTAAACTTCAGACTTATCATTCCCTGGCTTGTTAATCATATTTCAAAAACAATGAAACAATGGCATCACATTTTTGTAATGATATTATATATTCTTTAATTGAGGACAGATGGCTGTTCTTATATTCCACAGAAAACACATTTCCTAATTATGGAGCCTAGGAGATAAAAGTATTAGCTTAATCTCCAACCCTTTCAGTTATTTGAGCCAAAGCCACATGGAGTTTGTTAAAGAGCTCTGTCACATTGGTACAGTTTCTAATTGTTTTTTCTGAGGAGCTAAGAGCATCTTCTATGAATAACCTAGAGCATGTAAGTACACATCATTAAAAATGCTCCCTTGGAATTAACTCACAACTTGATTTATGCAGGTTGGCTGACTCGTGTATGTGAGACCTGCTTGGGCTCCAGCTGTGGTTAAACGTGTCTGTGGGACCAGTGGCCCAACTTTCCAATCAGAGCTTTGTTGCTGTGACTGCTGCTGTGGAGATTCAAGCCACACACAAACCAGCTGAAGAGAAGGAAATCTATCTTAAGCTGGAGTAGGGTTCACGGGAATCTAAATAGGAACTGCTTACTATACAGCTGGGCCTCATGGGGCCCCTACCTGGAAAATTTAAGTGAAAGCAATCTGTCAACAACTGGATGATTTCTTTACTATAAGAATAGCCAATATTTACTGAGCTCTTAGCCTATGCCAAACACTTGCGCTGTGTGTGTGTGTGTGTGTGTGTGTGTGTGTGTGTATTCATTTGCATTCCTTACCACATTATTACTAAGATACTCTCATCTTCCTTTATATATGGATGAGAAAACTGGTCCTCAGAGTAGCAGAGGGACTTAGCAAGGCCACAGGTTGGTAATTACTAGAACCGGAATTCAAATGCAGGTAGAGTGCTCCCAAGGCCCACTTACTTCACCACTGCAGTGTGTTGTGTCCAGCAGAGAGCTTGCCCTGTTCTCTTCTTTGTGCAGAGCACTTGATGTTTGGGCATAAGATATGGGATTAAAACCCGTCTTACCAAAACAAAAGTATGGGAATCAGACCTGATTTTATTAAATCAATTCTAGGATGGCAGGATTATTTCTCCAATTAGAGGAAAAATATATTATGCCCTAATTTCTAACCCATACTATTTCTCCAAATGAGCTGGTGGCAAGATAACCAGGACAGGGTGAATAGATATTTGTAAAGAGGAAATGTCCAGGTAGCAATGGTCCACCAGTCATAGACTTACTTGCATGTTTTGTTTTGTTTTTGTTTTTTTTTTTTTTTTTTTTTTTTTTGGTACTTGTTTTGCCAGAGACAAGAATAAAAGGAAATGATTTATGTGAAATTCACATAAAACAAATGACATGTGATTGCATGATCTGTCTATATCAAATAGTTGTGCCTCATCCTTCCTAATAGGAAGGATGGAAGGATAGGAAAAGCCTTTTCAGCTGGGTGTGGTGGCTCACGCCTGTAATTCCAACATTTCGGGAGGCCGAGGCAGGTGGATCGCCTGAGCTCAGGAGTTCGAGACCACCCAGGGCAACATGGTGAAACCCCTTCTTTACTAAAAATACAAAAAAAAAAAAAAGAAAACTGAATGTGGTGGCACATGCCTCTAGTCCCAGTTACTTGGGAGGCTGAGGCAGGAGAATGGCTTGAGCACCAGAGGTGAAGGTTTCAGTGAGCCAAGATTGCACCACTGCACTCCAGCTTGGGCTACAGAGTGAGACTCTGTGGAAAAAAAAAAAAAAATACTTATTTATGACTTTTGTGTTCCATTATATCATTAGGTACTTTTTCTGCATGGATTCTAATTTTTCTCATTTAATGTGCTAGTATGTCTATTATATTCCTAAATATTTTGTTGAACCATTCTTGAATTCATGGGGAAAAAAACCTACTTGGTCATGATAACTGTATGTATTAATATATGCACACATGCATGCAACATATATGTATATACATATATACATACACATACATGTAACATATGTACTTTTAAAATACTTTAATATATTTTACTTGTTGATATTTCAGATAATTGCATCCATGTTAATACATGGAATTAGATTACATTTTCCTTGCCTTTCTCTCTTTCTCTGTCTCCTCTCTCACTGTGACATGTATCTCTTAGCCAAGAAGTTGTTTACATAAAGTAACAGAAACAATTTAAGGTTTTTATGCCAGTTTGAAAAACCAAAGTTATTAGACAGATATTTAAACCACAACCATTTAAAAAGGTAAAAATCATGCTTAGTTTGCAGGCACTATTAAAACAAGTGGCAGTCTGAGTGCGGCCTACCGGCCATAGTTTGCTAATTCCTGTCCTAGGGCCCTAACACATAGGGCCATTCCACTGGTTAGGAAACATTTATTTATACCAGCCAAGAGAAGGCTAATTTGCCAAGTTAGGCATTTATAATGGCAGATACCTCACTTTGTTGATGTGAAACATTTACATCTGAAATTCTGTTGTTGTTGTTGTTTTTCCATTTGTGTGACTTGTAATTTGAAAGATTTTTTTAATGGGGAAAAAAGGTCTTGAGGTTGGAACTGCCTTTCAGGAAGAAAACTTCTGGGGTGATTTTGACAGCCAACAATAGATGGAAGTCTCCTGGAGTATCCAAGGGTGACTGACCTCTTCAAGAGGTTTTGCAAGGGCTCATCCCGCTTCTCTGTTTCTGCCAGGCAGTGGCGGTGAGAGCAGACCTGAAGAAAGACACCTGGAAAACAGGTCAAGGATCCAGTGGAAGGGTGCAGATGGCCTGAGATGAATCTAGTGCCTGCCTAGAGCATATAAGTAGCAGATGGACTAATGGACACAAGTCATTCTTTCTTTTCATCCCTGTCCTACCCTTATTAACTCTGTCCTCTGTGCTTTCTACTTTTTAACTTTTTTCCCTATTGTTTCAGATTTTGTGAAACATGATCTCACTCCATGCACTGAAATGTAAACAGACTTTTTTAGCAGCAGATAGTTTTAATATACTGGACTTTCCTGTAGTCTTTAAACTACCCATGATGACCCTGGATGTATTATCCAAAGTAGAAAATGACCAGATGACAGTCACACAGAGTGCAGCTGTTGCAGGATGAGCTTGAAAGTTCACCCTTACCTGATGATCATGTAAAAGAAAAATAACATTCTAAGCCCCCCAGCCATCTGAATGGACCCCTCTTCCTGGTCCAAGGCATTCCAAAATTAACCTAAAAAACTAGTTCAGGCCATGATGGGAGGCTGGAGCTAGACATGCCTCATTATACCCTTCTGCCTTTTGGAATTACTGCTAGAACAGACTCTCTTAGTCTGATAAGAGACTTTTATAATCTATTTTCTCTGAAGCCTGCTACCTGGAGGCTTCATCTGCATCATAAAACTTTGGTCTCCACAACCCCTTATTGTAACCCAGACAGTCTTTTCTACTGATAATAACTCTTTCAACCAATTGCCAATCAGAAAATCTGTGAATCCACCTATAACTTGGAAGCCCGGCTTCCACTTGTCCTGGCTTTCCAGACCGAATCAATGTACATCTTACATGTATTGACTCACGCCTTATGTATCCCTAAAATGTATAAAACCAACTTGTGGCCCAGCCACCACGGCCACATGTTCTCAGCATCTCCTAAGGGCTGTGTCATGAACCCTTGGTCAGTCATATTTGGCCCAGGATAAATCTCTTCAAATATTTTGCAGTTTGACTCTTTTTGTAAACAATCACATTTGACTACTAGACATCTGAGGAACTTTGGAGACCTCAAAGAATCTTAGAGATCTTCTAGCTCAGCAGTTTTTAAGACTTTTGTCTGGGAAATACAGACCCCTCTGAGATTCTGAGGAAAACTAAGGATTCTCTTTCCCCCACAAACATACAGAAACACAACACACACTCAAACACATTACATACAACTTCAGTTTCATGAATTCCCTGTGAACCACCCTTTATGGTATCTACTTTAAGAATGCCTGATCTGCTCTAATCCCCTAAATGGCCTAAGGAGGGTAAGACATTAGCTAAGCAAGCAATCCTTTCTCTTACTTCAGATAGGAAGACAATGCTATCTATTATAAATTATGTTCAATTTCTGCACTTACTGTTTAGAAGTGTCTTTCTACTTCATCAAATTCATGCAACATATACTTTGCTCATATTTGATTCAAATTTTTCTTTGTAAATATAATGAAGCATCCAAAGGTAGTCTTTTCTTTGTTTTAAGCACTGACTTATGAAAACAAAGTTTTAAAAAAAGAAAAGTAACAAAGATGTGTTAGTATTACAGAAAAAGTATCCCAATCCAGACCCCAAGAGAGGGTTCTTGGATCTCATGCAAGAAGAATTCAGGTCAAGTCCATAGAGTAAAGTAAAAGCAAGTTTATTGGAAAAGTAAAGGAATAAAAGAATGGCTACTCCATAGATGGAGCTAGACCTGAGGGCTGCTGGTTGCTCATTTTTATGGTTATTTCTTGATGATATGCTAGAAAAGTGGTGAATTATCCGTGCCTCCCCTTTTTAGACCATATAGGATAGCTTCCTGACGTTGCCATGGCATTTGTAAACTGTCATGGCGCTGGTGGGAGTGTAGCAGTGAGGACAACCAGAGATCACTCTCGTCACTATCTTGGTTTTGGTGGGTTTTAGCTGGCTTCTTTACTGCAACCTGTTTTATCAGCAAGGTCTTTAGACCTGTATCTTGTGCTAACCTCCTATCTCTTCCTATAACTTAGAATGTCTTAACCTTCTGGGAATGCAGCCCAGTAGGTTTCAGCCTTATTTTACCCAGCTCCTATTCAAGATGGAGTTGCTCTGGTTCAAATGCCTCTGACACTGGGAGCTTTAATGTATAGCCCATTTGCCAAAAACAGTACGAGACATGCTCTTATGAGATGTTGCTAATTAATGGTTTCTTAAATATAATCGATTTTCTTTTCACTGTTTGAAAGATCAAAAGTATTTGATAGCTGCTTTATGTAAAACTATCTGAACTGGAAGTAAACAATAAAATATAGCAGCTTTCTACAGAAATTCAAATTTAAGGAAACTCTGGGGCAATTATATGTAAAACTGATTATAATTTATATCTGTGTGTGTGTAAAATAACAGTTATGAAATGGCTTCATTTCAAAGCAAAACACACAAGTAGTTAGTCCAAAATCATACATTTCTCAAATTATGAGATCCAGAGAAGCTGAAAGACTGAATTTAAACAATTTAAACTCTACATAAGAACTGTGAAATACTTTCTCTTCTTTATTGTTTATTCAATAATATTTTAAGGGAATCTAAAAATAATCAGAACTAGCTCACTAAATCCTTTTCCTTTTACACCTACTCTGTTTAGTTTAAATGGAAAAGTCTGAAATTTCATATTTGCACATGGATTTATAGTGCTTGAAGTGAAATAATATTTTCTGGTTTAGTGGCATTTATTGCTTCTCAAATCTTCAAACTTTTTAAGGTTATATTTCCAATAATTATGTTTAAGTTTATATATAAAATGAAAATTAATAAGCAAACTTTAGAAGAGTTAGCCAACTTAAAGCACTATTGCTTGCCTTCTTTTATTTTATTTTATTTTATTTTTTTGAAGAGTAAGTTTTGCTCTTTTTGTCCAATCTGGAGTGCAATGGCACAGTCTCAGCTCACTGTAACCTCCACCTCCAGGGTTCAAGTGATTCTCCTGTCCCAGCCTCCCAAGTAGCGGGGATTACAGGTGCACGCCACCATGCCCAGGTAATTTTTGTATTTTTAGTAGATACAGGGTTTCATCATGTTGGCCAGGCTGGTCTCAAACTCCTGACCTCAGGTGATCTGCTGCCTTGGCCTCCCAAAGTTCTGGGATTACAGGCGTGAGCCACTGTGCCCGGCCTGCTTGCTTTCCTTTACATGTGCTCTCAACTTCAAGATTTTCTGTACCGTTTAACTTGGAAGAAGATAAATTTTCTTCTCTTCCCCCAGAAATGCAGTGTAGTGATACTGGCTGTCTTCCTGCTTAGGCAGGATGCCTAAGTACTTAATTGTTCAGTCTCTACATAAGAATCACTTTGCTGAACAATGAAATGCAACTGCTTCTAGGGTAGAGTGCAGCAGCTATTGAGCAGCACAAGCCCTACTACTGGTCAGTTGGGGCCTGGCAAGGGGAAGAGCACAAATCCATTTCCAAGAAAGGGAAGAAATTGACAGCCAATGGAATTTTTAGTTTTTGCAGATTGGTTCTGCACCACCAATATTCTCATTTAGTCCATGTCATCTCTTTCATAACTTTAGTGTGTTTTCTTCCTTCTTTCTTGACAGAGTTTATTTTTATTATTATTTTTTTTTTTGTCTTCTGGCAATTTCCCTCCCCCTTTCTACTTAATTCCCCTAATTGTCAGCAATTATGCTCAGTAATTTTTGGTTTCAAGTCAGCTTTCAACCAGAGTTGTCTCTTGAATATTTAGAATTAATCTTGACATTTTATGTCCCTCTGTGCTTGCTGATGGAGGTTCTTTAACTTGCTGAGGGAGAATAAGTGGCTTATAGAAATCATAGGTCTGCCAGGAGCTGGAAACCGTGTGCCAGTAGTGGCCAGGGACAGAATCAGAGGCTTAGAGAGCTTTCTAGTTAATTAGATTTCGTCACATGACCTTTGTGACTCAGCCAATTGCAAGCAATAATGAGACACACAGTCCCAGGCCAAAGGCCTTCTGCTAGTATATCTAGTTAGCAGAAGTAGAATCTCTACTAGGATTATGACGGCAGGGCCCTTGTCATCTGCACCTTTTCCAGAAATCCCTCCTAAGCTTTCCCAATGTAAATTTATTTCTCTCTTCTCTGAACTTCTCTGGACTTCTTTCATTCTTTATACTTGGAAACTCATCACACATAATTGTGTGGATTCCTTTTGTTAAACTCTGCAGAGGAATCTTGAGTGGGAAGGGTGGCTTGCCTTCTCATCCTCTAATTTTCACTCTGTCTTAATTTTTAGATAAATTTGATCATTCTTTTCCCTACCATGTTCATCTCCAGGACTTCCCTCCCTCCACTCTCATCCCCTCATCCCTCTGCTATGTTTCTCCATGTCTACCCTGCCAACGTGTACCTTCTCAAAACACACGCACACATGCATGCATATCTCAGTACATTTAGTAGAATTTGTTCATTTTCCCAACTGGATTGTAAAAAGGGTTTCTTAACTTTCACAGATCTATCACATTAAATTGCCTACAGTTGTTACTAAAACCTCTTGAGATATATATGGAATAATTCATTCAACATTTATTGAGCCTTACTTTGTGCTTTTCACAGCAGCTTCTTGCCAAGAAGAAACCTATGTATTTTGAAGTTCTAGTGTTAGACAACTGTATTTTAGCTTTATGATTAAATTAAAATGGGGATTAAGTTTTTCTTCTGCTCATATTGAAATAAGTGACTGGAATAGATCAGGGTTTATGTGGACAGGAATCTCACTTAGCAAACAGTAGGCTGATGATTGACAGCACCATCACCCTCTCCCTGTTCCTCAAACCCCACTTCCAGTGGTCATGTCTTAGGACAAGACACTTATTCAGAACCAGAACTGGCTTTATGCTGCTAATTCTTAATATTCCACAGGCTTATTGTTGGTTGAAGACCTGCATATTGAAATGCCTCTAAGTTAAGGTTGATATATTCCCCAACCCTAAAGGCTGTAGTTCCCCTGGGCACAGTTATGACCATAGGAACTTCTCTTGTAACACTCAGCCTGCAGGTAATTTATCTAACTTATGATTTTGTTTAGCAACTCTACCCTGGTGACTCTTGCATTTAAACCTTTGCCTGTATCTTTCCTGAGAACTACAGACTCACATATCCAACTGCCTACTAGATAGCTCTGTTGTCTAGAAGACATATCAAACTTAAGAAGTTCAAAGCCAAATTCCTGTTGTTTCTCCCCAAACGTGCTCTTGCCCCAGTTTTCTGTATATCAATTCTAATTTCTCAGGTTGTATTTGGAGTCATACTCAACTCCTCTCTTTAATAACCCTCATCTTTTCTATCTTCAAACTCTTGGCTCTACGTTCCATATATACTCAGAATTAATAGAATGTAATATATTCAATTGATGGCATATTATGTAGCAGAGAACAAAATACATATACATACGTGTGTGTGTGTATATATATATATATATAAAAACATGGATGAATCTCATAAATGTAATGTTGAAAAACAGTGAGACACAAATATGCAACCCATGCTTTTATCTATATAAAGGAAAAAAAAACAGGCGAAACTTATGCCGCTAGAAGTCAGGTTGCCCTTGAAGCTTAGTGACTGGGAGGCACTGTATGGGAGCTTCCAGATGTTTACTTGGTCAAAATTAAGCTATATATTGATGATATGTGTACTTTTTTGTATATGATACCTCTGTAAAACTAATACGGACTTGCCTTTCTACCTCTCTGATCCAAACAACACCATCTCTTAACCGGATGCTGGGGATGCCCTCCTATTTGCTTCTGTTTCTGCCACCATGCTCTCCTCAGTGTGTAGCCAGAGTGATCTTCTAATACATAACTGTTTTTGTGCCACTTCTGTTCAGAAGTTGCCAGTGGCTTTCCATCTTTTGCAAGGTAGAAGCCAAAGGCCTTACAGGCCCCACCTGTTCTATACTGTACTCAGTTCTCAGGATTAACTTCCTCTTACTCAAGTCCCTTCTTTCTGTGCTCCAGCCACATTGATCACACAGTTCATTGATGCCAACCATCTTTCATCCTCAGGACATTTCTGCTGTCTTGTGACCCTAACTTAAGTGCTCTGTCCCTAAATGCATTTAGGGTTTGCTCCCTTGGTCATTCTGCTCTCTGCTGTAGTTTTCTCTTACCAGCAAGGCCTCCTATGACCATCCTGTATGAAATAGCACCTCTGCTGATCTCACCCATGTTAACACACTTTGTTTTTTTCCACAGGAAAATAATTCTGTGAACAGCTGTATTTCTAATTTGTTATCCGTTATTTTTCTGTCTTTTCCAGAATATTGAATCCACGAGGGCAGGGATATTTAGTGTGTGTTTTTGTATTTTTAGTGCCTAGAGAAGTGCCTGACACAGCTAGCTGGACTTTAGTGAATATTTGTTGAATAAATATAAACAACTGGGAAACAGGTACTCCATTGTAATTGAGAAAATGGGCAAGAACTACAGTACTTACTAGATCCTATGATATGGTATTTCTAATTTTGTAAGTATATCCCAAAGAAAAAAATAAAAGAAATAGCCACTTGCATGATATTATTTGTATGCTCTTTACAATTGCTATATACAAATGCTAACAAAAGGGAAAACTCAGCGAAATTGTTCTAAATTGAAGGAAGAAGAAGGTGGGCAGGAGAGAAGATCCCAATCTCCTGTTAAGGGTGGTCTTGCATATTCCATAGGGAAGCACATGGTTATTGATTGGAAGGGGTCTCATCCCATTTCCGATGTTGAAATATGAAAATGTTTGAAAAACACTAACAGGTGCGTCAGTGTGATTTAATACATATGGAAAACAGATGGCCATGTTAACATGAAATGATATTTAAGTAGAAAAGCAGAATGAAGAATAGTAAGTAGACATGGGTTATATTCCTTTTATTTTATTCATTAACATTAATAAAGATGGAAAGAATAATTTAAGATGTAAGTTTTATTTTTGACTCAAAATGCAGGGCTTCAGCTGATCAATTTTCCAATAGAAAAGACCTTTTTTTCCCCCCAGTGTTACACATGTACTATAAAATGTAAGGTAATGAATTAAACACACCCTGCTTTAAGATTTACTGTTGAAACACATACCATATTTTTGCCTTAAGAATAAATGAATTAAGTAGAGGGATTTTTTTTTTCTTTTTTGGATGTGTTGGAGGAATAGGCATTCTTTCCAGAAGAGTGGGCAGAGGTGAAACTAGTTGCTACACTTTAATTATAATGATAGTAGACTCTCTTCAGGTACCTTAGAATACACTAAGAAATTCAGCTAAGATTTACCTGTCTTCAGCTAAGATTTACCCTGCAACACTAGAGAACTTTCTAGATGAGTACCATCCCATACCTATTTAATTGTGGTGCTTACTAATATGTCATTCAGCAACAATTTCTTATAAGTACTCCCCAACCTGCTACTTTTTGCTTCATTTCCCATTGTCTAACAAATTTAATTTCACAGGATTTCTCAACCTGACAACCCATTGTCACCAAATAAATACAATCATTCCTTGCCTCTGAACTGTTTATCCATCTGGGAACTTCACTTTGCTCTTTTCTTACTTTAAATGCCCATTTTTGTCTTTAGGACATTGAATGAGCCATCAAATCCAGTCCCGCAACATGCCTTGGCATTATCTCCCCTATAACCTCACGCATTCCTGCCTCTGTGTTCTTCACCCTTATTGAAAACTCATTTTAGTTAATTATAAAAAATTATGTCCAAAACCAGTAAGATGACTTCCTTGAAAAAGGTGCTAAGTGATCCTAGCTTCAAAATAATCACCACCTTTCTTTGTATTGCCATGATTTTAAAAATAAATTATATTATTGCACACAGTATTTACTTCATTTGCTTTGTCTTTATATACTTATAACTTTTTTCCACTTTCTATTTTTGCAACTTCATAAAAAATTGAGACCATATGATCTGATCTTTGTTGTTGTTGTTGTTGTTCCTAATATATTCCCTTGTTTTAAATACTTTAAGTTCTAGGGTACAGGTGGTACACCCATTAACTCGTCATTTACATTAGGTATATCTCCTAATGCTATCCCTCCCTTCTCCCCCCTCCCCACAATAGGCCCCAGTATGCGATGTTCCCCTTCCTGTGTCCAAGTGATCTCAATGTTCAATTCCCACCTGTGAGTGAGAACATGCTGTGTTTGGTTTTCTGTTCTTGCGATAGTTTGCTGAAAATGGTTTCCACAGCTGCACCCATTTCCCTACAAAGGACATGAAGTCATCCTTTTTTATGGCTGCATAGTATTCCATGGTGTATATGTGCCACATTTTCTTAATCCAGTCTGTCACTGATGGACATTTGGGTTGGTTCCAAGTCTTTGCTATTGTGAATAGTGCCGCAATAAACATACGTGTGCATGTGTCTTTATAGCAGCATGATTTATAATCCTTTGAGTATATACCCAGTAATGGGATGACTGGGTCAAAGTTATTTCTGGCTCTAGATCCTTGAGGAATCACCATACTGTCTTCCACAGTGGTTGAATTACTTTACAGTCCCACCAACAGTGTAAAAGTGTTCCTGTTTCTCCACATCCTCTCCAGCACCTGTTGTTTCCTGACTTTTTAATGATTGCCATTCTAACTGGTGTGAGATGGTATCTCATTGTGGTTTTGATTTGCATTTCTCT
>NW_016809081.1:1260197-1268755 GCF_001698545.2 Rhinopithecus bieti | reverse complement strand
CTTGTCTGTTACTGGTGTATAAGAATGCTTGTGATTTTTGCACATTAATTTTGTATCCTGAGACTTTGCTGAAGTTGCTTATCAGCTTAAGGAGATTTTGGGCTGAGATGAGGGGTTTTTCTAAATATACAATCATGTCATCTGCAAACAGGGACAATGTGATTTCTTCTTTTCCTAATTTAATACCCTTTGTTTCTTTCTCTTGCCTGATTGCCCTGGCCAGAACTTCCAACACTATGTTGAATAAGAGTGGTGAGAGAGGGCATCCCAGTCTTCTGCCAGTTTTCAAAGCAAATGCTTCTGGATTTTGCCCTCTCAGTATGATGCTGGCTGTAGGTCTGTCATATATACTTCTTGTTATTTTGAGATATGTTCCATCAATACTGAATTTATTGAGAGATTTTAGCATGAAGGATGGTTGAAGTTTGTCAAAGGCGTTTTCTGCATCTTTTGAGATAATCATGTTTTTGTCTTTGGTTCTGTTTATATGCTGGATTACGTTTATTGATTTGCATATGTTGAACCAGCCTTGCATCCCAGGGATGAAGCCCACTTGATCATGGTGGATAAGCTTTTTGATGTGCTTCCAGATTCGGTTTGCTAGTATTTTATTGAGGATTTTTACATTGAAGTTCATCAGGGGTATTGGTCTAAAATTCTTTTTTATTGTGTGTGTGTCTTTGCCAGGCTTTGGTATCAGGATGATGTTGGCCTCATAAAATGAGTTAGGGAGGACTCCCTCTTTTTCTATTGATTGGAATACTTACAGAAGGAATGGTACCAGCTCCTCCTTGTACCTCTGGTAGAATTCTGCTGTGAATCCGTCTGGTCCTGGACTTTCTTTTTGTTGGTAGGCTGTTAATTATTGCCTCAGTTTCAGAGCCTATTCAGGTCTATTCAGAGGTCTATTCAGGGATTCAACTTTTTCCCGGTTTAGTCTTGGGAGAGTGTATGTGTCCAGGAATTATCCATTTCTTCTAGGTTTTCTAGTTTATTTGCATAGAGGTGTTTATAGTATTCTTTGATGATAGTTTGTATTTCTGTGGGGTTGGTGGTCATATCCTCTTTATCACTTTTTACTGCATTTGTTTGATTCTTCTCTCTTTCTTCTTTATTAGTCTTGCTAGCGGTCTATCAATTTTGTTGATGTTTTCAAAAACCTAGCTCCTGGATTCATTGATTTTTTTGAAGGATTTTTTTGTGTCTCTATCTCCTTCAGTTGTGATTTTTATAGTACTAAAGTGCTATACAATTAGAGGAGCCCAGTGAGTTAGCCGAGACTTTTTGTACATAATGCAGAAGACATGGGGAGGAGCAGTAAAGATGAGCTTAGTAGGGTTGTTTGTATTGTTCATAAAAGACGAAGTAAGCAAGTTGGTTAATTTAACAATATCAGAGTTATTATCATTGTGTTCGTTTCCTGTTGCTACTGCAACATATTACTACCCGCTTATTGGCTTAAACAACATTAATTTATTATCTTATAGTTCTGAAAGTCAGAAGTTTAAAATCAGTTTCATATACTAAAGTCAAGATGTTGGCAGGCTGGTTCCTTCTGGGAAGTGTCAGCGAGAATTTATTTCCTTGCCTTTTCCAACTTTTAGAGGCCACTGTCTTCCTTGTTTCATGGCCCCTTTTTTGCAATGGCACCACTCCTACCTCTGCTACCATTGTCACATCTCGTTTTATCTATTGATCCTCTTGCCTCTGTCTTATAAAAACCCTTCCAATGACACTGGGCCCACCTAGTCAATCCTGAAAACCTTCCCCTCTCCAGACCTATAGTTTAACCACATATGCACGATGCCTTTTGCTTTATAAGGTAACAAATTCTCGGGTTACAGGGGTGAGGACATGGACATTTTGGAGGAAGGGCATTATTTTGACTATCACAATCCCTACTGGTGCCAATTTTACTCACTTAGATGAATGTGAAAGAGGTTACCCTGAGTACACTAGAGGGTATGTCCAATGTATGGATTTTATCCCTAGTGCATGTCACTACAGACAAATAGTTTGAGATCTTTTCTTTTGTGCCAAGAAGTTTGGAAACTATCTGTTAGGCAATGGTGAATTCTCAGTGCTTTCCACGCAGGTAAAGAACCTGCTCAGTTCTATATTTTAGAAAAATAACTGATCGCAGAATGAGATTGATGGGAGCTCAGACTCACATGGTGGAAAGCCTAAACTCAGAAATAATGGCAATGGAATTGGAGTGCAGGCAGATGTTGCAGAGACATTCCAGAGAGGATCCTGTGTGGACTTGGAAGTTTTTGCAGAGAGGTAAGAATATAGAGGATACCTTTTGAAGTTTTTAGCTTAGGTGGCAATATAAGAAATGACAACATTAATGAGTTTGAATAAATTCAGTTATAAACACCTATGAGAAATGTCTCTGTCAGCTTCAGAATCAGAGGTTGGCAGTTACGTTGCAGAAAACATACTGCACTCAGATTTACAAATATGTATTTTGGACTTAACTGGAAAGGTTAAGGGACACCTACTTCTGTGAGAGGACTCGAGAGTGGTTGCATGCATGCACACATACATGTCCATATGCATACATGCATACCTCCAAACATACATATGTATACATGCACATACATCCATGCACACAATTTACTAACCTTAGCGAGCAGGGTGTAATAGCATAAATCATCAAAACTTCCAGGTATCAGTGCTCTTTTGAATACAGATATTGCTTACATTTCAGTCTGTGCAGGCTCAAACTCATTTTATAATTTTGCTTCGCGTGCATTCCATATTTAGTCTCATCTAAATGTAAAAGAAACACAAAGCAATTGGAGAAAATAAATCCTTTTTGATACAAAATCGTGAAGTTGTTTCTTGCTCTCGAAGAGTTTAATGTCTAATGGTAAGATAAACACATGTAATAATGATACACCATGTCAGCTGTTAAAAACAGTAATAGCTAATATTTACTAAGATTAAACCTTATGAGCTCAGCACTGCTTAGTCTTTTAAATATGTTAACTAATTAAATGTTACAGTCATCATATAAGGTGGACATTGTGTGTAAAGTACACAACAGAGAAAAGGGTAACAGCTTTATTATCACGAGTCAAACCTGTGTGAGTCAAGGAAATGTTCCTAGAGGAGCTAGCCCTTGAAATGAGACTTCATGGATGAGGTTTTACAGGTCTATAAATGTGAAGGCTATCAAAAGAAGAACAACATTGGAAAAAGCTGAGAGATTTGAGAAGGCACGATGTGTTGGGGAATGATGAGTGGACCAGATTTTAAAGTGCCGGAGGGAGAATGGCAACAGATGAGGCTTGCCAGGAACGGGAAGGTCAGATCACAAAGGACATTGTGACCAGTGCGGAAGGAGTTTATTTTGTATGATATGGCTTATGGGAAGACAAATGACTTTGAGCAGGACAGTGAGCCAATTCAATCTGCATGTGAGCTGAGCTGTTATTGCAGAGGGAAGAATGCATTCCTGGGGGACTGGGGAGAGGTGAGGAAGCCAGGGATCAAAATAGACACTCAGGGGCCTATTTCAATAGCCTAGGTTAAAAATGAGAAGTGCGTCTATGTGGTAGTGAAAAGGACAAACACATGGCACATTTTTATGATTGAGTTGAGAGTGTGTGGTGAGTGGAAATGGAAAATGGAAGGAAAATTGGGAAGTAGAGGATGGTGTCCAGGAGCCCCTCATCAAGACTGTGATGGTGAGAGGAGAGACAAGACTTCTGGGGAAATGGCGTATTAATATTTGGACATATTGCATTTGACATGCTTCCCGGCCATCTAGGGAGAGGCCTCCATAGGCACTTGGCTATATGGGCCTGAAGCTCAGAACATATTTGGCCTAGACATGCCGATTTGGCAATCTGTGATGAGAGTGGAAATTAATCTTCTGGGAGAGAGTCAGCCAATTAGAAAAACAGATCATATGAATAAAGAAAAAGGCCAAGAAAGAGCACCTCAGGGAATATTTACATTTGGAAATGTACTTCTAGAGCAAATGAGAATCATAAATAGTGACAGTGTAGTCAGCAGCACATCAGTAGTAACTGAAATCATAATAGTGGATGCAATATCTTAGGTAGAATTTGTAGAAGCAGAGCAGTAAGTAAAAAGACATAAATGAAACCCTAGGGAAGAAGAAAAGAGGAATTTCAGCTAGGAACTGTTCAAGAGCTGTTAGGAAAATTATCAAGCCAAATGGTGTCAGAGAAACCAGTGAAGGGGAAGGGCACTAGAGAGAGGGAGGAGTTGACACAGAAAGGGTGAGTAAGGTAATAC
This sequence comes from Rhinopithecus bieti, assembly GCF_001698545.2. Taxonomy (NCBI): domain Eukaryota; kingdom Metazoa; phylum Chordata; class Mammalia; order Primates; family Cercopithecidae; genus Rhinopithecus; species Rhinopithecus bieti. Next base: position 1,264,483 of record NW_016809081.1, on the reverse strand, counting down.
TGAAAATTGCTCTTTGGCAATTAAGAGAGTAAGTGGTAAACTTTGTGAGAGTGATTTGAATATGGTGGTGAGGGTAAAATGCCAAAAAGAGTGGGTGTAGAGGTAAATGGGATTTGAAGGCTATATAACAATGAATTGAGGCGTAATGATTGTTGATTAAATAAATGACCTTCTAAGATCTTTTGAAACTTACTTCAGTGTAATGTTAGAAATACAATGGGGTTGTGACTTTTAAATGAAATTACTTAGGAATCAGATTGTAAGGCCAGAGAATAATTATTGGAACCAGGTAAATTGCAAATAGAAGTATCAGTTGGCTACCAGTTATACCTATCATTCAGTCTCCTGTTATTTTCTTCAACTTTCAGTTTTGATTGAGTTTAAGTGTTCCCCTGATCCAATCATAGTTATGATGTCATTTAATGCCCCTATTATTGATCATTATGTAGACTTATGCATAATAAGACATAGTAACCACTTTTGACAAGCCATAAATATTAGGGCCAAATAATTATTTTCACCTGACTTATTTCTCAGAATTAGAAATTATGAACTATTTTGCAGATCATTTAGAACTTAGAGAATGTATATTAGCTAGAGCTGATTAATTAAACCTTTTGTAATTTTATTTCCTAAGAGTTGAATGAGTCATTTATTTTGATTTAGTACAAACCTACTTGTATTCAACTTTGATTCATGGCTTACAAAGTATGAATAGATTGGGCACAGATATATAATTAGCCCAGTATAATTATTGATAGATTTCAAAAACTATTTAAATGTTTAGCCCCTACATGAATTAATAGACATAAAAAAGGCCATCCAAGATCTATTCAATGGTTGTCACTGAATGTTGAGATATTAACAGAGTAGGAGGTTGGCATTTGAGCTGTGGAGCAAATAAGAGTCTCATGAGATCCCTGAAGCCCAAAAGATGAATCCAGTTTGTTTTTCCCATTTCTCTCCCAGACATGCCTCAACCGATCCTTTTTACTTCTCCTTTCATCCTTCCAATCCCCAGAGATTTTAAAATAAAGAAATGGATTTACATATAGAGACATGTAAACAATAATGATGGGTTAGGATAATGTATTGAGATAATGTTTGTTTTATTCTGCCTGCATCTTCTCTTCTGCATTGCGAGAATGTAATTAAGCCTCTGTGTGTAGTTGCTTTAGGGGTGGCCTTTGTTATGTAGGATTTTTATTTTATGAAAACATATACTCCTTGAAAGAATCATGCTAGTGGAGAGAAGAAAATGGGGAGAATATTACTTTTGAGATTAGAGGAGGTAGAAAGAAGTAGGAGTATTCTCCAAGACTGGGAAGTAGATGGAGGACTGCGTGTTCCACAAAGACCAAACCCATGACTGGGCTCTAGCAGGATCACAAAGGAGACATCCTCCAGGTACTTCCAGGGGCCACAAATTCTCACCATTCGGAAAAATTCAAGCCCATGTGCAGCAAGGGATCATGTGTAATTTGGACAGTGAACTGTCATTCTCAGTAATCTACCAGAATCTCTTCCTTAGTTATAATAAAGACACTTGTATTATTTGTTGCTTTACGGAGAAGGACAAGTGGCCTCCTGAATTCACAATTGAATTTCTTAAGAGTCAGATGTAAATAAAATTAAATAATATGACATTTTTATACAATGCAGTTGTGGATGTAAATACCAACTAGTATAATTCTTCCATTGAAAAAATATATTTTGAGTTCTAATCAGGCCTGTTCTTTCTCAGCTCTGGAAATATAGCCGTGTAGGTGACTGGTATGTTCTCTGCTCTCCGAGGTCTTGTGTTAGATACAGTTCTCAATGGATCTCTCACATTTCTGCACATCGTGTGAGCAGAGGCACTGGGTACTCTTTGTACATGACTAGCTTTTCAAGGATGTTTGCATAGTAAACAGCCTTGGAAATAAAGATAACGTCTCCCTCTGGAGCACAGGACAGACATGTTTGCTATCCATAAAAGACTTTGTTTCACTAAGCTCAGAGTTCCTTTCCTGTAATACAGACTATTGTGTGTACAAGCATCCACCTGTGCTCAGCCTTGTTGCCCTACAAAACTGCGGCAGGCTGTCTTTTTACCTTGCAGTATAACGTCTTAGACCCTGTGACATGCTGTGTGAAAAAAAGCCTTGTGCTTGGATGTGTTCTTACAAGTTCTTTCTTACTTTATCTGCCTCATTGCTTGGCATTGATTCATTCCAATGAGTTGCCCCTCTCTTTTTTGGGAAAAAAAAAATTAAGCTTGTGAAGTTTGGAAATAGTGAAGAGATCTCAGACTTTAGGATCACAATTATTGTCCTAGATTGAACATGTCATGGTTTTGTGATGTTAGAAAAATCACTTACCATTCTGCCCTCAGTTCCTAATCAGTAAAACAGAGATGAGGATACTCATGACATTGTCACTTGTGAGTACTCAACAAAATGACACATTTCTGAAATCCAAAGAACCTGATCAATGATAAAAACATATGTATGCAAATATATTTATTTTTATAATATGTATACTAAAAAATGCCTTGCAATTTTATAAGTCATTTATTACATAATCCAAATTCATTGGTTCTTGTACTACATTTATTCTTAACAGAAATCAGTGAAACATCTATGTGCGAAGCTGTATCAATCTTTTGTGTAGTATATAGAGAGAATTTTGGATGGTATGTATGTTTAGTATGCCAATCCAGAGAATATAGGCCTAAATGGAGTATCTCTAGTGAGCAGCATGGAGACATTGAAATGGAAGGTGATGAAGGAAAAAGAGAAGCCTTGTGTTAAGAGCTCTGCAGCATGTGCAGTATTGCAGTGCCAGCAAGCTAACTTGCCAGTTTCAGAAAAGCTGGTAGATGGCATAAGACTGCATCAAAGACAAATGCATTTATTACTCACAACACAGAAAGCAGTGTGAGTCTCAAATTCATGTTGGATCCCCTTACCCTGAGTCCCCTGGGGATGAGACAGAGGGACTCATGTAGAGCTGGGCATGCAGTGGGGCTGCACCCCAGCTGAGGGTACCTGAGCCAAAGGAAGCTTTATCTTTTATATTAGACAGGAAACACCCATCCCTGAGCTAAAGGAACCTGAATCTTTTACTTTGGATAGTAAACATTCCCCTTAAGGGAGATATTATTTTTATTATAGAAAATAATGAGCAAACCTGGCCTGTACCCTCTCTGTCTTCCAAGGTTTTCATTACACAAATATCTGTGATAAGAGAGTCTCAAACAAAGGGACAGCTAGTGCATATACTCACAAGATGTGCAAAAAGATGAGAGACCCATATGGATAATCGCTGCCCAATATTCAGGTGAAGGGAGACACTTAAAGTCAATCTTAGCCTCCTTCACCATTAGGTCTTGGGCCAACGCAAACTATGGTGCAGTAATTACAGTACATAATCAGATTTTATTACTGCATAAAAATCCCTATTCTTCATTTTTCTTTTCATTTTCCAACTTTCCCTAATACCACACACAGAAACACACTCATGCACACACACACACATACACAGAAGAAGGAGATAAAACATGCAAGAATAAAAATGATACAATGGACTTTGGGGACTGTGGGGGGAAAGAGTGGGAAGGGGGTGAGGGATAGAAGACTACAAATTGGGTTCAGTGTATACTGTTCAGAGATGGGTGCACCAAAATCTCACAAATCACCACCAAAGAACTTACAGATATAACCAGATACCACCTGTCCCCAACATCCTGTGGAAATAAAAAAATAAAAAATAAACAAAGAAAAGGAAAGAATGAGAAGAAGGTTAGGAGAGAAAGAAAATGGACTTCAGAAAAAAGTAAATGAGAAAGCAGATAAAGGGATTTATAGTATTTCATCATAGCTTTAGACATCTGTTAGGTTGGTGCAAAAGTACTTGTGGTTTTTGCCATTATTTTAATTATTTTGCCTTTTAATGGCAAAAACAGCAATTACTTTTGAAGATTAGAATGCTTAATATGAACCTCAAAGGGAGTATTCATTTATTACGTATAAAAAGCTGTACATATATAATGTATACAGCTCTGAGCTCTGGGATGAGTGTACATCTGAGAAACTATCACCACTCTCAAGGACATAAACCTACCCATCACCTCCCAAAGTTCCCTCCCCCCCTTTTCTTTCTTTCTCTCTCTTTCTTTCTCTCTCTCTCTCTTTCTTTCTTTCACTTTCTTTCTTTCTTTCTCTCTCCCTTCCTTCCTTCCTTCCCTCCCTCCCTCCCTCCCTCCCTCCCTCCCTCCTTTCTTTCTTTCTTTCTTTCTTTCTTTC
>NW_016809081.1:1169671-1259764 GCF_001698545.2 Rhinopithecus bieti | reverse complement strand
TTTCTTTTCTTTCTCTCTTTCTTTCTTTCTTTCTTTCTCTCTTTCTTTCTTTCTTTCTTTCTTTCTTTCTTTCTTTCTTTCTTTCTTTCTTTCTTTCTTCATTTTGCTGTCAGAAAACTTATCATAAGATCTACCCTCTTAGCAAGTCTTAAGCATACAATATTTTATCATTAATTATAGATTCTATGCTGTACAGTGGATCTCCATAACTTACTTATCTTGAATAACTGAAACTTAAAGGGAATATTTAAGTAATATACTCCATGAATAAGTGTAAGTTTGTACATTCTGCCAAGATGTAATAGGTAGGATAAATCTATCTTGCTTGAAACCAAAGTCTAGTATATCTTTCCGTGCATATTGTCTTCAGCATTTTACTTCAGGCTCCTTCTTCAGTTGACCATTAGGAATGTGGGAATATGGAGCCATGCTGCTGATTCTGATGTCCTATACCAGAACAGGATAGGTGAAACCTTAGTATTTGTGGGGCCCAGGACAATAGTACAACTGGAGGCCTACCTACTATATGTCTAAGTATTTTATGAATTAGTCTAACAAACTGTGACTAAAAATATGTTCTAGCCTCATCTTGACAAGCATACTGTCACAATAGTGAAAAATGTGCAATACTATACTATTTCTTTTTTTTTTTTTGCTATACTGTTTCTATGACAGAAAGTCAGCAAAGTCTCAGGGCCATCTAACTTTAAATATGAGTATCCAGTTGGGTGTTCTGTTGATGGGATGCATAAGAAATAAAGTCAATTTATACAAACTATGATCTTTTTCTATAACATTGACTTTTCTTGCCTTCATTTCAGCGAAGTTACGTATCATGTTATTATAGTAAAGATTCTTACGTAATTTGTGTTATGTTGAGACTAATTGTCTAAAAGACTTAAAAATGTAGTAAAGTACACAAACTATAAATATGTTTTCCAAAAATCAAAATGAATTACTGTAAAACTACAGAATATTATATATGTATGTGTTTAAAAGTTATTTTTTTTCTAAATATTTTAAATTAACTTGCAAAATGTAAGGGTACAAGAAAATATAATTAATATTAAAATTTTTAATCAATTGTATTAAATTTTATTAAGTGTGTGAAAAGAAATTATTACTAATTGTACTATTAAATAACTTTCTAATTGCTAAAATAAAGGACTGTATCATGTTTTACACAGGCTACATTGGAACTCAAATATATGTACACATTTAAGAATATAGTAAATTTAAGAGTATAGTACTGATATGAGTACTGTGATATTTTGTGTAGGACTCAGAATGACAGTTTGAAAGAGGAAGAGACATAAAAATGGTTACTCAACACTACTATGAGAAAATGCATTTCCATGCAAGAATCTACTGCATTCATTAATCTTTTCCGTGAAATAAATGCTTCTCTTCAAATCTCCNAAATGTAAGGGTACAAGAAAATATAATTAATATTAAAATTTTAATCAATTGTATTAAATTTTATTAAGTGTGTGAAAAGAAATTATTACTAATTGTACTATTAAATAACTTTCTAATTGCTAAAATAAAGGACTGTATCATGTTTTACACAGGCTACATTGGAACTCAAATATATGTACACATTTAAGAATATAGTAAATTTAAGAGTATAGTACTGATATGAGTACTGTGATATTTTGTGTAGGACTCAGAATGACAGTTTGAAAGAGGAAGAGACATAAAATGGTTACTCAACACTACTATGAGAAAATGCATTTCCATGCAAGAATCTACTGCATTCATTAATCTTTTCCGTGAAATAAATGCTTCTCTTCAAATCTCCTTGTCCTCAGGTGAAATGTCTGTTTTTAACAACACAAAAAAGTTCTTAGTATTTGGACTCAGTTCACTTTTGTTTTGAGGACATTGGTCAGTATGTCTGGAAAGGGTTTCTCTGGGCCCTAAAATGTCTTAGTTATAAGAATGGATATTTAGGGCTGCAAGTTTCACTGTGCCGGTACCGGACACACCAGATCCCAAGTGACAGGGATGCATCTGTTCTTTAATACATTTATATTTTGTATGTTTTGATACTTGGGGTACTATAAAGGGGCCCTGGACAGGCACCCTGTTAACACTCTTAGGACAGCAACAGACCTTGTCAAACAGGAGAAAATTAGATATCCAATCTTTTCTGGAACTTAAGAAAGCTTTTAATATTATAATCCCTTTAACGGCTCTTTAAAAGTAGCCTAAATTCATGAGAATGGTGTGAACCTGGGAGGTAGAGCTTGCAGTGAGCCGAGATTGCACCACTGCACTCCAGCCTGGGCGACAGAGCAAGACTCTGTCTCAAAAAAAAAAAAAAAAAAAAAAAAAAAAGTGGCCTAAACTATGCCCAAGTTGGTGATATAAATAAATGCCTCCCCTATCCCTACAACAGCAACAACAAACAGAAACAGAAACACATCAAAAGAAAAGGAACCCAGCATATGCACTTAGTGAGAACTGACTCCTGACCGCAAGTGGGGCATACCACCAGATTGCCTTAAGGACTCATGGAGACAGGGCAGCATCCAACAGGCAGAGATGAGCCCAGTAGGAAGGATGGACCTGTCAGATGTGTGATGGTTAGAGGTGGTTGCTTTTGGGCAGGTCCAGGGTTTCAAGCCAAGTATGTGAATCAGGTTGGGAAGAAAAATGCATATAGCAGCATCAGTTAGGTAATGAGAAGTGGCATAGTGTGATCAAAGTGGGTTACTAGGAATGCAAATGTAGAGTTTTCCCTGTCCATGGTAAAAAGATGCAATCCACCCCATCTTTATTATGCATTCCTGCCGTGGCCTGGAGTACTGTGTTAGCCCTCCAGGAGATGGAACAGTGCAGGGATGAGATAGATGTGACTCATGAAGCTCAGTCTACTTATGCATGTTAAATTGATCACTTTCAATGAGATTTGCCCTCCCTCCATAGAGGCACTTTTTCCTTTTTCACTTCCAGCTCTGTTGCCAAAATTCCCATTAAGGTCAGTACAATATGTCTTTAAAAGTACCTTTCAAAATGCAAATAATGCATCAAAATTGTAAAACATTGTCAACATAAGCTATTAATGTCAGAGTGGCAGGAAATAGGCTTTTTGTTGTTGTTTTTGTCCACAAAATATTGGAGGGACTAGAATGAGAAAGTACCTATGTAGACAACTAGTGTAGTCAGGCAGAAGGTGGGTAGGATGTAATGGAAGATACAGAGATGACCAAAGCCCAAGCATGCAGGCCCAGGTGGTCATCTAAAATAAGCAAGATTGGTCTCATTTCCTTTGTTTAAATGGGAGACTTCAGCTTTCTTAAAATTGAGTGGCTTGACTAGGTGCGATGGCTCACGCCTGTAATCCCAGCACTTTGGGAGGCCGAGGCAGGCGGATCACGAGATCAGGAGTTTGAGACCAGCCTGGCCAATATGGTAAACCTTGTCTCTACTAAAAATGTAAAAAATTAGCCAGGTGTGGTGGCATGTGCCTGTTGTCCCAGTTATTGGGGAGGTTGAGGCGGGAGAATCTCTTGAGCCCAGGAGGTGGAGGATGCAGTGAGCCAAGATCACACCACTGCACTCCAGCCTGGGCGACAGAGCGAGACTCCATCTCAAATAAACAAAAACAATAACAAAAAAACTGAGTGGCTTAATCTAACAGAAAAATTTCCTCTGTTGTTCTTTGTTTGTCCGTTTACATGTTTTGATTTATGAAAATAATTCATGATGAGGAGTGAAACATTTTTAAAGTTTCCATTAAATATGTTCCAGTTTTCTTATTTGTAAAAGTTAATGGTTTGTTATTAGATGCTTTAGGATTGCACTGTTCTCTGGGGTGGATTTTATTAAATGAATCATTTATTCTTCATTATTTCTTAATTTTTTTTATATTTATACCAGTTTTTACACGAAAGGTTTCTGCATCCCTCTTACTGATAGAAGTTTACCCTTTTTCTCATATATATATTCCTTGATAGAAAGGAGATCTTTGGAATCAGCCATTCTGGTGGTTCTCCAAGCATAGTCCCAAGACCTGCAGAATTCTCTGGGAACTTGTTAGAGATTCATATTCCCCGCCACACCCCAGAACTGCTGAGTGAGACACTCTGGGGTGGGGGTCCAGCAATCTGTGTTTTAACTGGACATTCCAAGAATTCTGAACTTGTCGTCTAGTCCAACTCTCATGTCTCCACATTAGGAAACAGGTTGATGGTACTAATCCCCTGGTCATCAGACTCCTCCTACTCTAGTGCTTTTTTTTTTTTTTTTCTTTTCATCCCTATACTGAAGTTCATGTTAAGAACACGATGTGAGTCTCCCGGTGGGTTTCGGGACTTTCTAATCCTCATGGACATTCAAAATCTATCAGAGCCATCTAATAGTATAATAAAATACTTTTTTTCCTTTTAATCAGTTAGATTTTTATTCTTATTTGAAATTTAAAAAAAAATTTTTTAAATGCAGAATAGAAGATGAAGCACTGGAGTGAAAGCAGTTGTAGTAAAAGCCAACAAATTTATATAGTAAGACTTTTTTTTTTTTTTTACAAAAATACTCATTCTTGAAAGAATAGCAAGTGAATTTGAAGCATCTAGAAATTATGATGTGACCAAAAGGAGACTTCAAAGATGAATCAAAAGAAATCTGTATCACTAATTGAAGAGCATAGACAGATATTTGAATATCAAAAAATGAAAGCAAGTGTAAAACCATTGGCACAAATTTCTGAAAGATAGGGATTTTGAATAAGACTTTGAGGATATCAGACTAGAGTAACATAGTTTTATAAAGGAAATTCTCCCCAGGACAGTGGTTTCATTTGTTTTTACTTCCAGAAAATAAGAAAAGCAGCAGATTCTGGAGTCCTCAATGAATCTCACAATGTTCCAAGGTGATGCATGGAAAGCAGGCATCCAGCATTAAAAACAGGTGATCTGATTTATTGTTGAAGAAAAGAGGATAAATTCTCCTGATACAGTACATCTTACTCTCTTTCATTGTTCCCTCTTACGAGCCCCAGCCCAGATTTGCTATCCAGGACCCAAGGGATAGTTTCCTAGGCAGCTCCTGCCTGTAGTTTTGGGAAAGTAATGCCAATGTTTCCTATGTCAGCTCACAGTTATAATTCTGATGCAGTCTCAGAGCTTGCTTTTTTTTTTTTTAATCTCTGCAAGCTTCATTCCACCTCTTCTTATATATGTTCATGTATATCTAAGCATTGTATGTATGATTATATATCTAGATGTGTATCAAGATACCTTATTCTTTTTTTTCAACAGGCATTTCTTTAATTCCAAACACCACACCCCTTCTATAATATAGACCTTCTATAGGGTTGGCCTTCACAGATGCAGACTGAAGAGGAACCTTTTTCATATAGTTTGAGGGTTTTTGTTTTTTCTGCAAAAACTCTCATTGCCTTCTTGTCCAGAAAGGCATGTAGAAATGAGCCCTATTGTATTGTGGAAGAATCTCATCTTGTACAACAATCAAAAATACTGCAGAAATTTAAATCACCCATTGTTTTACTGCACATAACAAAGATGTGGAGGTATCAGGCTGATACATCTTTGGAACAGATAATGAAGTTTAGAAAGTGAGAGAGCAAAAAGAGCTATTACTGTAGCCTTTAAATTTTTTCTTAAAATTGTTTAGCATCACTGAACGGAAAAGAGCCTCAAATTCACAGTCTTAATGTCACATTAGCATATTCCTTTCATTCTTTAAACTATATTTAATTTATTTTTCCACAGGGTTATGGTAGTGATCATTATGAAAATGTATTTTGTCTTATATGTCATAAAAATAGCAACATCTTAGACACAGATGTAGGTCAGTAGTCTTGGTAATTACTTACTCTGTAGATTGGCAAAATAATGACCATTTTGCTTAGAAGGGAAAAGTTCTGGGATGTGGAACTGAGTAGAAAGGAGAAGTAATCACATGATCTGAAAGGCCAAATGACTGATACAGTTTTTCAGACATTGCATAAGATTTTTTTCCTAAGGAACTTCACATGCAGATGGATTAAACTCTAACTTATGTCAATATATCAGAATTTGCTAAAAGCTATAACTTTGTCAAATAAAATACAAGAGAACTCTTTAAGATGCCGAGTATGGTGATTCTAATTCAAATTTTAAAAGAAAATTTATTTTTATAACAAGAGATTTTACGGTAGTTTGGAAAGTTAGAAAACTAAGAATTTCTGGGAAGCTCGCATGTTATATTATAAAAGATGACTGTGCTGCTTTTTGTGCAAAACACTAGCCCTCACCTCTTTTCTAAACTCCAGGTGAATGTTCTCCCTTGCATTGAGACATGTATATTCCCACCCAGATTCAATTCTGATTCCTTCTCTGAATGAACATTGACTCCCTTGTCTGATTCTCATTTGCTGTTAGTATTATCTTTATTTGTCAACACCTCAGTAATAGGTCTCCAAAATTGAAAAATACAGGAAATGCTAACAGAAAGTCAGCTCAGATAATCTTGACAGCAGCTGAAGATGACCAGTGTCTTGGGGAGTTTAGAGGAGCCAGCCAGCAGCAGATCACGTCCACCTGCAGAAGGGGACACAGCCAAGGAGGATGGCAAAAGAGATGGGCTTCAGCTCTAGAGAGGTGTGTGATGGCAGGCTGCTAGAGTACACTAAAATTTAGGCAGGAGAAGAAAAGGAAGTTTTGAGTAATCTGTACATTTTTTGATAACATGTCTGCTGAAAGAAAATTTTAGTCTGATGGATGAGTAGGGGACTTAGCAGATGAGTGCTAATTATTGTTTGGTTGCAATGTGATGTGAATCTGGTCAGAAAGACTTGGATCATTTAGGTGTCATAAAAAGTGATTATGGAGATTTATTTAAAAGAACTGGTCCTTAAGACTTCCAAAAACATTCAGTTGTTGTCTCTAGATTAATATATTGGGGGAGCTACAAGAACATTTTAACCCAGCAATACCTGAATCCAGATCTGTGCTTTTTGTCGCCCAAGCAAAGGTAACAGTAGATAGTTTATGTACTAATTGAAAGCTCTTTGGAGAAGTTAGAAAGGGCTTGAGAAAGGTTTTGCTAAGTTTAAATTTATGAGAGAGGGTGAATTGTTTTCAAAAACGATGAGAGAATGGACTGGATACCTCTTGCCTTTTGTGCACTCCCTCATAGTCTTCAGCCACTGTGGTGGTGACCAGCTTCCCACAGATGGAACCTAACAGCAGCTGGCTCAGCTAAAGCCAATTTCTTTTGCTTTCTGCCGCAGGGTATGCTTTTTCCATGAGCTTTTGGAACTATTGGAAGAAACCATCTAGACATTCTAAGTCAAGTATAGTGGATAGTTAATGTAATAGTGGATAGTTTATGTGCTAATTAATGCTCTTTAGAGAAATTGGAAAGGGCTTGAGTTCCAGGTTGTTGATGCCCCTTGACAAATGAAGGCACTAGAACTAATAGATAAGAGCTGCTTCTTGCCTGCCTTGGGCAGATGAGGTTGAGGTGCATTCTTCCTGCCTCTGCAAAGATTCCCAGCAGTAGCAGTGCATCCAGGGGCTCACAGACCCACTGTATGCTAATTTCCTTGGTTCTTGAATATAGAATTAGGGTGGATCCACTTAGCAGTGTGTAGAATCCTCAAATTAGTTCTCTAATCCATGAAATAAAAGCTATTCTGGGCCGGACATGGTGGCTCAAGCCTGTAATCCCAGCACTTTGGGAGGCTGAGGCGGGTGGATCACCTGAGGTCGGGAGTTCGAGACCAGCCTGACCAACATGGAGAAACCCCTTCTCTACTAAAAATACAAAATTTAGCTAGGCGTGGTGGTGCATGCCTGTAATCCCAGCTACTCAGGAGGCTGAGGCTGGAGAATTGCTTGAACCCAGGAGGCGGAGGTTGTAGTGAGCTGAGATTGTGCCGTTGCACTCTAGCCTGGGCAACAAGAGTGAAACTCCATCTCAAAAAAAAAAAAAAAAAAGAAAAGGAGGCAGAAGCTTATGACCCTCTTCCTAGGATAAGATAAAACTAGTACTGCATCCTACGAGAAACTGCATAGATTGGTGCCACCAGCAAAGACCTAAGGCACATAGAGGCTGTGCTCTCTCTCAGTATTACCATTTATTATTCTTGTATCATTCCTGAAACAATAGAGGGATCCTGCAACATCTGCCACTCAGACCACATAACCCCACAGATCTGACAGTGCCATGAAGTATGTGATGATTAAGAATGCTGTGTGGGCTTGTTCACAATCCTCAAGAGAACTGAAGTACAGACCTCTACAGTTCTGCCTTCTACAGGCCAACACAGTGAGATGATCATGGAACTGCAAGAAAAGAGTATAGCAAGGCCCTGTATAGCAAGGGCCGAAGCATTGAAGACTCAGTCAGAGAGAGAGAAGCTCCCTTCCCCCCCCCAAAAAAAACAAAACAAACAAAAAGAAAAAGAAAATTAATTTCTAGTCATTAAAGACTAGAGACTCCAATATCTGTCTCTTAGAGTTGTTATGTCTATTCACAGAATATAATGAGTTCATCGATGGGAAGGACTACACTTGTGTTCAGTAAATATTACTTTTTATTATTCTTTTCATTGATGACCAGATTGAGTATCTTTCATAGTAAATGCTAATAAATAATGCAGTTAATTCTGTTCTAAGCAATCACATTCAGCAGTGGGGATTATCGTACATACCTGGGGATTATCCGATATACCTGAGGAATGTGTCAGAGATATCCTCAGGTACAGAAAGCTTCTGGTACAAGGGGATAATGTCTTAAATGTAAATTATTGTAACACCAGTTATATCCTCCTACAGAGCGTTTCTTTCCATTTTACAAAGTAGAGCTATAGGAGTTAATTATTTTAAGAAAGTTCTGGGCCGGGCGCGGTGGCTCAAGCCTATAATCCCAGTCTCCCACATTTGCCTCCAGCTTTGCCTCTTCCTCCAAGCTGAGTCGTTAGCTGGAAAACTAGTGGTCTCTTGGGGGTTGCTTCTGTCTACAACCTGAACCTTCCTCCTGCTTGAAAGTTATAGTATCTCTGGGATAAGTCTCTTCTTGAGTTGAGATCATATTTTCATTTATTATCTCCCACGTGCCTCATACAATAGATACTCAATAAAGGTCTAATCAAGTTAAATGCCAAATCCCCTTCTTATGGGTATCTTATTCCTAAGCAACTGACATGCTCAAGCATTCTTTATCCTAAAACAAAACTCCTTTCCTGAGTCCTATTCCTCCAACGGCCCTGTTTCTCTTTGCTCCCAAATGGACTCAGTGTAGCTTACGTTTGACTTCTCTGCTGTCTCCCCGGTCTCCTTCACTCTTCCACTTCCAGGCCACCTTTCGTTACTGTTATTTTAATGAAAATTGCTCTCACTTTGATCCCTTAAGAACACTTTTTGTAATACAAATATATTTTTGGTTTGCTCATCCATTCTACTAGAATGGGAATTATTTTCCTTTTGTGTTACCTCCTATTTCTCTTCTTTGTAGATTCATGATTTTTATCCTCCAATGTTCTTATCCCATTTCCCAAAAAGACAACTCAATAAATCCTTTTCTTTATTGTTTGACTTTTCTAACCTTTAAAGTGATGCTTATGGAAGGTTAAAATCAAGCATGTAGTTTATTTGGATTGTTTGCTAAATTAAACTTTTTCCAAAATCTTCATTTTTTCACATTAAAACATATTTCTTCATCTTAATTTTAAGCATTTTATCCTTAAAAGTAGTTTAAATTGTTCCTAGTAACTGAAAACATGCTCTTTTAAATTTCACTCGACTGAATGCATTGTTAATTCTTCCAGACTTACTGAATTTATTATATTTTATTCAGTGTTCAAACATTATATTAGCTCTTTGAAAGTTATTAAAGTTTCTTTTCAAAAAATGAACTAAAGTGTTCTATTGAGTGACTAGTAGTTACATTATACATTTAAGGAAGAAAAGTGCTGATGTATTTAAAACTGTTTATTGAAGTTATAGCTGTCCCATTTGGCTTTAAAAAGCACAATGCTATTATGTGAATTGTAAATACTAAGATATTGTTCTGAGCGGAAAAAAAGCTAAGAATGTTAGAAGAAAATTATACCCTTCTAGTATGGTAACTGGATTTCCTGTCGATTTACATTTATGAAACTTCTTACTTTGATATCAAGAAATCATAAGTAGATAACCTAAACTTCCAAAATAGGATCACTTTTCAGATTTTTCAAGTAGCTGATTGCTACCATCAGCTGTCTTTAAGGACTCATCATGATCTATATTAAATTTTCCTTTACAAAAATTACTTTTTACATGGCATTTAACTTGTAAAACATAGTATTTATAATTGAAATGCTGATGAGAGTAATTTAAAGTATTTCAGAACACTTTCTCTACAGATAATTTGTCTTCAAATTCTTGCCTTAGCTTACAGTGCCCTATATGATTGAGACTACTGTACCAGTTGGGTTCAGTGGAGGTAGAAATGCAAAATATTGGGGGTTGCATGTATGAAAGAGGAGAAGGGAGAAGGAGGAAGGAGTACTGGGTAGTGAGGGCCTTACAGTGTGTTGCTGCTCAGAAAATATGTTGGCAAGGCCAGTGAGGAGTTCGAGTGCCAAAATTGCCCTTAGGAGGAGTTATTCATTAAGTAAAAGTGGTCCGGTTCTACTCATTAACTGAAGCTGCTTGGGGAAAGCCTGTCATAGCTTGAAGACCATAGTCAATACCAAAGCGTCTGTAGCCAGAGCTATCACCAAATTCTTGCTTATCTTTTTTATTTTCTTTATAGTGTCTTTGAAAGAGAATACTTTTTTATGTTTATAAAGTCTGCTTTGTCAATTCCCTATTCTTTTATGAATCATGATTTTGGTTTTACATTTAAGAAATCCTTGCCTAACACAAGGTCACAACAATTTTTTTCTGTTTTTTTTTTGTTGTTGTTTTTTTTCTAGGAGTTTTATAGTTTTAAGCATTACGTTTAGATTTTTAATTTATTTTGAGCTAATTTTTATAGGCAAATTTGGGGTCAAGGTTAATGTGTTTATGCATGGATTTCATCTTTGTCATCATCATTTTTTTTTTTTTATACTTTTAAGTTCTGGGATACATGTGCAGAACACGCAGGTTTGTTACATAGGTATACACATGCCATGGTGGTTTGCTGCACCTATCAATCCGTGATCTACGTTAGGTATTTCTCCTAATGCTATCCCTCCCCTAGCCCCTCATCTCCCAATAGACCCTGGTGTGTGATGTTCCCCTATCTGTGTCCATGTGTTCTCATTGCTCAACTCCCACTTAGGAGTGAGAACATGCAGTGTTTGGTTTTCTGTTCCTGTGTTAGTTTGATGAGAATGATGGTTTCCAGCTTCATCCATGTCCCTGCAAAGGACATGAGCTCATCCTTTTTTTATGGCTGCATAGTATTCCATGGTGTATATGTGCCACATTTCCTTTTTCCAGTCTATCATTGATGGGTGTTTGGGTTGGTTCCAAGTCTATTCTATTGCAAATGGTGCTGCAATAAACATATGTGTGCATGTGTCTTTATAGCAGAATGGTTTGTAATCCTTTGGGTGTATAACCAGTAATTGGATTGCTGGGTCAAATGATATTTCTGATTCTAGATCCTTGAGGAATCACCACATTGTCTTCCACAATAGTTGAAATAATTTATACTTCCACCAACAGTGTAAAAGCATTCCTATTTCTCCATATCCTCTCCAGCATCTGTTGTTTCCTGACTTTTTAATGATCGCCATTCTAACTGGCGTGAGATGGTATCTCATTGTGGTTTTGATTTGCATTTCTCTAATGACCAGTCATGATGAGCTTTTGTTCATATGTTTGTTAACCACATAAATGTCTTCTTTTGAGAAGTGTCTGTTCATATCCTTTGCCCATCTTTTGATGTTTTTTTTTTTTTTTTTGAGACGGAGTCTCACTCTGTAGCCCAGGTTGGAGTGCAGTGGTATGATCTCAGCTCACTGAAAGCTCTGCCTCAATGGGGTTGTTTTTTTCTTGTAAATTTGTTTAAGTTCTTTGTAGATTCTGGATATCAGCCCTTTGTCAGATGGGTAGATTGCAAAAATTTTCTCTCATTCTGTATGTTGCCTGTCACTGTGATGATGGTTTCTTTTGCTATGCAGAAGCTCCTTTGTTTAATTAGACCCCATTTGTCAATTTTGGCTTTTGTTGCCATTGCTTTTGGTGTTTTAGTCATGAATTCTTTGCCCATGCCTGTGTCCTGAATGGTATTGCCTAGGTTTTCTTCTTGGGTTTTTAGAGCTCCTGAAAGAAGCACTAAATATGGAAAGGAAAACTCAGTACCAGACACTGCGAAAATATACCAAATAGTAAAGACTATATACAAAGTCTATAGTGAAGACACTATAAAGAAACTGTATCAACTAATGGGTGAAATAACCAGTTAGCATCATAATGACAGGATCAAATTCATATGTAAAAATATTGACCTTAAATGTAAATGGGCTAAATGCCCCCAATTAAAAAACATCATCATTTCTTAGAGACTATCTGTATCAGTCTGTTTTCATGCTGCTGATAAAGACGTAACCCAGACTGAGTATTGAAACAAAAAAAAGAGGTTTATGGGACTCACAGTTCCACGCGGCTGGGGAGGCCTCACAATCATGGCTGAAGGCAAAAGGTCTTATATCACAGTTGGCAAGAGAGAATGAGAGCCAAGTGAAAGGGAAACCCCCTATAAAACCATTAGATCTTGTGAGACTTATTAACTACTACTACAACAGTATGGGGGAAACCGCCCCCATGATTCAATTATCTCCCACTGGGTCCCTTCCACAACATGAGATGAGATTTAGGTGGGGACACAGCTAAACCATATCACTATCCTTTTGCCATTGAATTGCCTTTTCACCTTTTCTAAAAGCCAATTGGTCATATATGTAAGGGTCTATTTTTAGAATCTGTTATGTCGCATCAATTTATATGTCCATGCTTTTGCCAATACCACACTGTGTTGATTATTGTATCTTTGTAAGAATCTTGAAATCAAGTAATGCCTTCTAATGTTCTTTTCTCAAAATTGGTATTGGGTATTTGAGTTTCTTTGCTTTTCTACATAATTTTTAAAATCAGCTTTTTTATTTCTAAGAAAAGGAAGAATTCTGCTATGATTCATCCTGGGATTATATTCAATCTATGGATCTATCTGGGGAGAACTAACACTTTAACATTATGAAAACTCCCAGTCTATGAACACAATGTATCTCTTAATTTATTTAAGTCTTTTAAAATTTCTCATCAGCTTTGAAATTTTCAACATACAGATCTTGTGTGTATTTCTTGAAAGGTATACTTAAATATTTTGGCTGCTGTTTTAAATGACACTTAAAAAAATTTCAATTTCCAATTGTTTACTGCTAGTATATAGAAATACACTAGTTTAGTTTTGTGTGCGTGTATGCATGGATGAGTGAATTGACCTTATATCCTGTGACCTTCTAAACTTAAGTATTATTTCTAATGTCATTTTTTATAGATTGTTTGAGATTTTGCTACATTGACAACTCCGTTATCTTCAAATAGTTTTAGTTTTATTTATGTTTTTTTCATTCTGTATTGTTTTCTTTTTCTTGACGATTGCACTGGCTAGGACTTCCATTATCATAGTGAATAGAAGTGGTAAGTGCAGTCATCCTTACCTTGTTCCTGATATTAGAGAGAAAGCATTCAGTCTTTTGTCTTTAAGTAAGATGTTAGCTTTAGTTTTCCTGAAATTCCTTTATTGGGTTTAGGAAATCTCCTATTACATATTTGCGGAGTTACTAGCCTGAAACGTTGTTAAATGTTTTTCAAAGGCATTTATTTACATCTATTGCAATGATCACAATAAAAGGAAATGTAAAAAATGGTCCCATAAAGATTTCATGGTCAAGCTTATTTTCTTTGCCTTGGTATATAAGAAACCTTATGATCTCACCCATGCCTACATTTCTCTAACCTTGTCATTCTTCACATGCATCTTTGGTTGTTTTGGTAAAAGGAATTGCATTTTTCTGAATATATTATGTTCATATCTAGCAGTGATATTGTAGTAAATGCTGTACTTTGCCACCCAGATGTCTCCTGAAGCATAAAATACCTAGTCCCCAACTTGAGAGAACTGCTGGGTGATAGACCTCAGTTGTAAGCCCTCCCCAAGAGTTACCTTCTGATGGAAAATACCACCTTATGTAGGTCATGCCAGCTGCCCTGGAACATCCTGTGTCTAATGCAGGGAGAGAAAGCTCAGCCTCCACACCCCAAAGAGGGACAGTAACACTGCAGGTGCAGTTCTGAAGACCAGTCCAACTTCACAGGTGCCCTTGGGGTGAGTTTGCACCTTGTTACCACTAGTTAGACTGGTTAGCCACTGCAGTTAGGTGACTGCAGTGACAGTTTTCCCATAGAAGACGGGTTTCCCGGGACATGAGACTCTCAGTGCTGAAAGTACGGATGTCCTGGGTAAAGCAGATTGACTTTGTCACCCAAAATTTCAAAGCCCAACTCCTCTCTAAAATCCTGCTTTGCTCCTTTCTACCACAGTTGCTGATCCTGAGCACACTCCTTGCTTAACTTCCCTCATTCTAATCTCTGCCCTGGCACATGAGTGCAAAAATAGACATGAGAAGGACAAAAGAAGAAACAGAGAGACCATCAAGAGAGACGATTGCATTATTCCAACAGAGAAATTTATGAAAGTAACAGGCCTAGGTCAGTGACAGCAAAGATGGAAGACAGGTAGACAGACTCAGGATCCATTTTACAGATCAAGCTAATGAGTCTTATTGATGAATTGAATTATGGATCATGGAAGCCTGTTTAGAGTTAAGGTTGAACAGTTGAGCAAATGCTGGCATCATTTACTGAAATGGGGAATATAAT
This sequence comes from Rhinopithecus bieti, assembly GCF_001698545.2. Classification (NCBI taxonomy): domain Eukaryota; kingdom Metazoa; phylum Chordata; class Mammalia; order Primates; family Cercopithecidae; genus Rhinopithecus; species Rhinopithecus bieti. The sequence continues at coordinate 1,244,894 of NW_016809081.1, read as the reverse complement.
GATGATTCGCTATACCTTCAATTCAGTTTGGGACGTGTGAGTGGAGATTTCAAGTAGACATAAAGTTCTAGAGCTAAAGAGAGGTCTGGATTGGTGGTACAGATTTGAGAGACAGTGACATTCGGGTTATAATTTAAATCACAGGAGCAAATAGCACCCTCAGAAGAGAGTTCAAGGGTTTCAAGTTCTTTTGAGAATCTGATGGAAGTTAAGGACCTTCTTTTAAGAAAAAAAAGCTCATTCTTATAAAAATGTCTATATTAGTTTCCTAGAGCTTGCATAATAATGTGATATAAATGGGATACTTTAAAAGAACAGAAATGTATTGTTTCATGCTTCTGGAAGCTAGAAGTTTGAAGTCAGGGTGTTTGCAGGGGCATGCTCCCTCTGAAACCTGCAGGGGAGGATTCTTTCTTGACTTTTCTTGGCTCCTTGTGGTGGCTGTCAATCCTGTACCTTGGCTTGCAGCTGCATCACTCCAATCTCTACCTTTGTTGTCACGTGGCAGTCTTCTCTTTTTGTGTCTGCCCTCTTCTTAAAAGGACACCAGTCACTGAAGACTAAGGGCCCACCCTAACCTATTAAGACTTCATCTTAACTAATACATGCAGTGCTCCTCCACCTTATATATTTATGGTTTCATCGTGAAATGCTGTTGGTTAGGATTTCAACAAAACTTTGGAGACACAATTGAACCCATAAGAATTTAAAACTTTTTAAAATTTTTCCATAGGTTATTGGGGTATTTGGTTACATGAGTAAGTTCTTTAGTGGTGATTTGTGAGATTTTGGAGAACCCATCACCCAAGCAATGTACACTGCATCCTATTTGTAGTCTTTTATCCCTCGCCCCCTCCCACCCTTCCCCTCAAATCCCCAAAGTCCATTGTATGCCTTTGCATTCTCATAGCTTAGTTCCCACATATCAATGAGAACATACAATGTTTGGTTTTTCGTTCCTGAGTTACTTCATTTAGAATAATAGTCTCCAATCTCATCCGGATCACTGCAAATACCATTAATTCATTCATTTTCATGGCCGTGTAGTATTCCATTATATATATATATGTGTGTGTGTGTGTGTGTGTGTGTGTGTGTGTGTGTGTGTGTATGTCACAGTTTCTTTATCCACTCTGATTGATGGGCATTTGTGTTGATTCCATGATCATGCAATTTTGAATTGTGCTGCTATAAACATGCATGTGCAAGTATCTTTTTCATGTAATGACCTCTTTTCCTCTGGGTAGATACCCAGTAATGAGATTGCTGGATCAAATGGTAGTACTTTTAGTTATTTAAGGAATCTCCACACTGTTTTCCACAGTGACTGTTTACATTCCTACCAGCAGTGTAGAAGTGTTCCCTGATCACCGCATCCACGCCAACATCTACTGTCTTTTGATTTTTTGATTATGGCCATTCTGGCGGGAGTAAGGTAGTATCACATTGTGGTTTTGATTTGCATTTCCCTAATCATTGGTGGTGGTGAGCATTTTTTCACATGTTTGTTGGCCATTTGTATATCTTCTTTGGAGAGTTGTCTATTCATGTCCTTAGGCCACTTTTTGATGGGATTGTTTTTTTCTTACTGAGTTGTTTGAGTCTGTTATAGATTTTGGATATTCGTTCTTTGTCAGATGTATAGATTGTGAAGATTTTCTCCCACTCTGTGGTTGTCTGTTTACTCTGCTGACTGTTCTTTTGCTCTACAAAAGCTCTTCAGTTTAATTAAGTCGCAACTATTTATCATTGTTTTTATTGCATTTGCTTTTGGGTTCTTGGTAATGAAATCCTTGCCTAAGCCAATGTCTAGAAGGGTTTTTTCAATGTTATCATTGAGAATTTTTATAGTTCCATATCTTAGATTTAAGCCCTTAATCCATCTTGAGTTGATTTTTGTATAAGGTGAGAGATGAGGATCCAGTTTCATGTGGCTAGCCAATTATCCCAGCACCATTTGTTGAAAAGGATGTACTTTGCCCACTTTGTTTTTGTTTGCTTTGTCAAAGATCAGTTGGCTGTATGAATTTGGGTTTATTTCCGGGTTCTCTATTCTGTTCCATTAGTCTATGTGCCTATTTTTATACCAGTATCACACTGTTTTGGTGACAATGGCCTTATAGTATAGTTTGAAATCAGGTAGTGTGATGCCTCCAGATTTGCTCTTTCAACTTAGTCTTGCTTTGGCTATGCGGGCTCTTTTTGGTTCCATATGAATTTTAGAATTTGTTTTTCTAATTCTGAGAAGAATGATGATGATATTTTGATGGGAATTGCATTGAATTCGTAGATTGCTTTTGGCAGTATGGTCATTTTCACAATATTAACTCTGCCCATCCATGAGCATGAGATGTGTTTCCATTTGTTTGTGTCGTCTGTGATTTCTTTCAGCAGTGTTTTGTAATTTTCCTTGTAGAGGTCTTTCACCTCTTTGGTTAGGTGTGTTCTGAATTATTTTATTTTTTATTTTTTGTAGCTATTGTAAAAGGGGTTTAGTTCCTGATTTGATTCTCTGCTTTGTCGATGTTGGTGTATAGAAGAGCTACTGATTTGTGTACATTAATCTTGTATCCAGAAATGTTGCTGAATTGTTTTTTATCAGTTCTAGGAGCTTTCTGGAGGAGTCTTTAGGGTTTTCAAGGTAAACAATCATACCGTCAGCAATGAATGACAGTCTGACTTCCTCTTTACTGACTTGGATGCCCTTTATTTCTTTCTCTTGTCTGATTGCTCTGGCTAAGGATTCCAGTACTGTGTTGAAGAGGAGTGGTGAGAGTGGGCATCCTTGTTTTGTTCCAGTTCTCAGAGGGAATGCTTTCAACTTTTCCCCACTCAGTATTATGTTGACTGTGGGTTTGTCATAGAAAACACATAACACTTTTATACCATTTTAAGGATTCAAAAATTTTTAATGCCCAACTTCCAGAAACATAATGCTGGATTCACCAACATTTGAAAGATGGGTGCAGGAAGAATTAATATAAAAAGAATGAGAAGATACAAGAAGATCAGGAGCATATATCTCCTTTCTAGGAAGCCAAAAGAAAAGAGTGTTCAAAGATCAATCCTGAGGCCATGGAAGAAAAGCACTGAAAATAATCCCCTGAAAATCAAATGAATCTGTTGGGTTTACCACAGGTAGCTCCACACAGCGTTGCTGATGATACTAGCAATATATATTAACATTCTTGGCCTTTCTAGATGCCAGGCACTATTCTAAGTACTCTTAACGTGTTGAATTATTTAATCCTCACATCAACTCTGTTATTATTCCCATTCTGTAATGAGAAAACTAGAGAGGTAAAATATCCTTTTTACAGTGACATACCTTGCTGGCAAAAGAGCATCTCAAACCTTACAATGTTCAAATCATAACTTTTTCCTCTGTCCTGATCTGTATCTCCTCATGATTCCCCATTTCAGTCATTAAATAAAACTGCAAATCATTGACATTTTGTTTCTTAAATGAGGTCATCTCTTCATTTCATTTCATGAATTAAATGAATTCATTTTTCTGATTACGCAAACCAGAAAGTGCAGAATAATGTACTTCTCTCTGACTCTTTTTTTTGTGTGGCTATTTTCTGAGTTAAGTTAGTGGCTAAATGTGGTCAGTCTCTTGCTTAAAATCTGTCAGTGGTTCTGCATTGCCATAGAATAAGTAGCCTGGGATCAGGCTATTTCTAGCCTCACTCTCAAAGTGTTCCTAGATGGCTGCACGACCACTCCTCTAACCACATTGAACCATGTGTTGTGTTTCACCCTTTCCCTGTGCTCTGTCTGTGATGGGTTTTCCTCTTGACACCTGGGGACCTCTCTTTGTATTTCAGCACCCAATTCCCAGGCACCTTCTCTTAGGAGGTATTCCATGGGATCTTGCACCAAGGGCAAAACCAAAGGCAAAACCTAAATCAAGAAGACGAGAGTTTTGCCTTCAATGTGCATTTGATTTTGTCCAAGTCAGAGAATGTGAAAAAGACACAGGAGACAAATAAATGTAACGACTAAAGGACAATGTTAATGACAGGCTGGTGCTAGCAACAAATTGTTGTTGAGCTTAAAGAAGGGAGACAAACCATTGGCTGGAAGTCAGCTCCTTCTGATTATATTGCACCACCGATGTAAATAATCCCCTCTCCCAAAAGAAGAGCTTTATGATGACAAGTGATGAAGAATTTTATGCTGTTCTGCTAAAATCACATTTGCCATCTTGCATATTGTGCTTCAATTTTTAATTTAGTCATTTTAATAAGCTTCATTACTTCCAAGGTTGTTTTACAGTTTTAACTGCTTCTAGGTGTTTGTTTTTCTGAGTCTTTTTTAGCTTTTAAATAATGGCTATGATTATATAATTAAAGCAAACTACAACAGATTACTTTAGGAAGTTCACTTTTTTTGGAAGAAGGAAGTTCGCTCTTTGTTCACTTTCATATTATTCATTTATCATAATTTAATATTACCAAAGATAGTGTATAAATACTATAATTAGCATATTTGTTGTTTTTCTTGAATGGATATTGTGATTTACCTTTAAAAGACTAATAATGATCTTTAGGTAGCACTGACAACTCCTGAACCCTGAAATCTTGAATTTTAGATCCTTTATTGCTTATGGTTTCCCTTAGGCAAATTATGCAAAGTTTTTTTCTGTTGTTGTTTTTATTTTAGGTTTTGTTTACAGTTTTACTGCAAATTCTATATCATATACTTTAGAATTCAAAATGCAATAATAGAATTATATATGGGTGTGTGTGTGTGTATCATATTAAGTAAACTCAATAAGCAAAGCACTAATGGCAAAACACACACACACACACACAAAAGTATTGCTTTATCCCTATCTACTGTTTCTCCTCCCTTTTCTTTTCTTTTTTCAAATGGAGTCTCACTCTGTCACCCAGGCTGGAGTTCAGTGGTGCGATCTCGGCTCACTGCAACCTCCGCCTCCCAGGTTCAAGTGATTCTCCTGCCTCAGCCCCCTGATTACAGGCATGCGCCACCACGCCCAGCTAATTTTGTACTTTTAGTAGAGATGGGGTTTTTCCATGTTTGTCAGGCTGGTCTTGAACTCCAGACCTCAGGTGATCCACCTGCCTTGGCCTCCCAAAGTGCTGGGGTTACAGGCATGAGCCACCATGCCCAGCCTTCTCCATTTTCAGAACTGTACAGAACTCCCTCCTCTGTGCTCCATTACTTCCTATGCGTACTGCTGTCGTATGACATGCATACTCTCTTATAACTTATGGGTTTATTTCTGTCTCTTCTACTCTCTGATACAATTTTAGAATCTAGAAAATTGCTTGCATTTTTGTATGTCCTTGGCGCGATGCTTGGGAATGATAGGCCCTTGCAGAATGAATGAATGAATGCCTAGAGTTTGTTCTATGTGTGAGTCTCTGAGGTACTTGAATGTTTGTATGTGTGTTAAGAATATAAGAAACAATAACATCTCCCACTGATGTTTTACGGTAAATTCAAATGGTGGATAAAACATTTCCAAAATTAAATAGAAGTTAACAGAGACTGGAAGGGTAGTGGGGAGGGGGAGATTAAGAAGAAATGGCTAATGGGGCCAAAAATAAAGTTAGATAGAAGGAATAAGATCTAGTGTTCGGTAGCACAATAGGGCAACTATAGTTAACAATAATTTATTGTACATTTCATAATAACTGAAAGAGTGGAATTAGAAACTTCCTAACACAAGGAAATGATACCACAATTACCCTGATTTGATCCTTACATATTCTATGCTTATATAAAAATATCACATGTACCCTATACATATATACTATTATGTATTCATAATAATTAAAATAAAATAAAATGACAATGAAAATGAAACAACAAAAACAAGTAATCTCATGTAACTGTAAGGACAATCTTAGTTTGTCATCTAGATGGTTTATTTACCATTCACATATTTGTCTGTATATGACTGTAAATCCTCAAATATATGTAATATTTTGTGATTTTAAAAAAATAAGCCATATGATGCCATATATCAAAAAAAAAGTTTAAAGTACCACACTGTTTCTAGGATTATCTATAACTTACAGTAACGAAGGCTTATATGGTTAATCAATGGCCATTTTATTGTATTCTTTCTTGCATATGTATTAATTGTGCTTGTTAGTGCATCTTGCATTAATTCTCTGGAAAATTTGGCTTATACATTATTGCATATGTTTTCTTTTGCTTTTCTTAGCACCTGTGGAAGTTTTATCCCAATTGTCTCATAGCACTCAAAGCAAGGTTTACTTTCAAAAGTGGAAGTTCATTTGCCAAGAAACACTATGACAATAGCAAGTACTAAAACCATAAATGACAGATGGAAGCTGTAGATTTCCAAGTTGGCTGAAATCCTCATCTTCGGAATGTCTTTCGATTTACTCATAATGATTGAAGAAATAGGAAATATTCCAATCCTAGCTTCCCTGGAGTCAAAGTGACATGTTTACTTCTAACTTAATGTGTATGCATATATGCACTCGACAAATTATACCAATTGTTCACATAATTTTATTGAAAAGGTAAGGAAGGGCAAAGGAAGGAAAAGTTTGAAATTTACCATGTTTATTTTGAAACATGTCTGAAAGCCAATTTACTGGTCTTTCATCTTCAATAAATCTCATTTTCCTCAAAATGAAATGACTTGTGCTTGGAAATATTGATGCTTAGCTGCAGAACTGAAATTTGAACATAGGACCCCTAATTTCACATTCGATATTTACCTCATCTTTCTTTTCTCATTATTCATTGAAATACTACATGAGAAAGGGTTGTTCCAAAATGCAATTCTGTAGAAAAATTTTAATGGTTATTGGTCTTTTATGTATTTCCTGGAATGGTTGGTTCCTTTTAATCAATATGTTTATACATTCATCAGGTTTTCATACTACTAATATAAACAAAATAAATCTAGTAATGGCACAGAAATTGATAACTAAACGTTTTATGGATATCTAAATATTTTCTTTAGCTTGTCACAATGAAAACAAAACAAAAAAAAATTAGGATAAACCATTAATTTCCCTGCAAGATAAAGATAATTCCTTCAATAATTCATTTATCTATTGTGTTTTAATTGTTTTTATTTATTTATTTTTTTTAGATGAAGCCTTGCTCTGTCACCCAAGCTGGAGTGTAGTGGTATGATCATAGCTCACTGCAGCCTCGAACTTCTAGGATCAAGTGATCCTCTTGTCTCAGCCTTCCAAGTAGCTGGGACTACAGCTGTCCACCACCACTTCTGGCTAGTTTTGTTTTTTTATTATTTCATGTAGCGACATGGTCTAGTATGTTGCCCAGATTGGTCTTGAACTTCTGGCCTCAAGCAGTCCTATTGCCTCAGCCTTTCAAAGCTTAAGGATTACAGGCATGAGCCACAGCAGTGGCCTAATTGTTTTTAGATGCTAAATACACTACCAAAAACAGAAGAAAATGAAAGTTATCTTGAATGCATAAAATTAAAATTAGTTGGACACTAGATATATAAAATTAAAGAATACAAACAAGTATAAGATGCAATTTTACTTCATGTCAAATATTGGGGAAGAGAGCAATACAGGTAATTTTCCTTGAAAAAATGAATTACAAATTTAGTTTTTGAGATAACAGATATGATTGGCAGGTAGAAAATCAGAGTGTACCTCCCAGACAGAACATACGGAACAAGAACCTGGTTGGAATGTTTCTTCATTGGTATTTATTCTGTACCTACTACACTACATTGGAGAGTAGCTTGAATTGATGTTTGATTGACTGAAGCCTAGAGCTCTATTTCATTTTGTACATAGTTTATAAACATAAAACTTAAGGAAAGTATAGCAATGGTTAACAAAATCCTTGAAGTAGAATGATGTATTTTACTTTTTTCACTAATCATTTCAGTTATTATTCCACATAAAAGAATACAATGTTTTGCTATTATAATTGCTAAGATGTTACACTTCAAAACAAATTATCTGCTCAGCCTTTGGTAGCTTTATTTCCGAAAGTTGTACTGATACTAATGAGAATTCTTTTGTCAGTTACTTGGGTGTTGATATTTGATTCCAGCGATTTTCTTTTTTTTTAATTTTTGGTTAGTGATTAATTAAAAGAAAATTTATGTTTAAGAAACTAATACTATATTATACTATTTCCCTACATGTAAAAATATTCAGCACCTTTTGTTTCTCACAAAGTTACTGTGAATGAGCTCACTACATTTTGTGTTGCCAAGTTAGTTCAGTGGACAATTTTTATTCACTTAAATAAACCTAAGAAAGTACTTCATTTCTATAAACAAATATGAATATTTATACTTAGTATAAAAATCTTATAGCACTGTGTCAGCATACTATTCTCTTCATCTCCTTTATCTAAATGTAATTTATGTTAAATGTGGTGAAGGATACAGGAAGTATCTTCCACACCTTCTTCTCCTTTGCCTCTGATTTCTAGTCTGCACCAAGTCTGGCTCATTTTGCCTCCGGAATATACCTCAAATCATTCTGCTTTTTTCTACCCTCAGGACCTCCAATTCCAAATCCCTGTTGCTCTCTTGACCATTACAGTGGTCTCTTCATATGGCTATTCTCATCCTCCCTGGTGCCTAGTGGCCTTTTCTCTACACTGTAAGCAAAGGGCTCTTCAAGACACACATCTTATACCTGGCCTGCAGATTGAAAACACGTTAGGAATCTCTCTGTACCCTTAAAGACAAAACTCCTGAGCATGGCCTATAAGGCCGTATATGATGTGTCTCCTTTCCCTCCCTTCAGACACATTTCATACCCCACTCTCCTACCACCATCCCCATTCAGATCAATGATCATACAGGTCTTCCATCCGCTGACCTTAACAGGCTACAATTTTTTTCTCTTCATCTTTTAGATGACAGTAAAATGTCATTTCCACAGGGAAGAGTTCCTTAACAACCTTACCTGGGTCAGACGCTCCCATCATAGCATCACAACAGAGCGACTTTTGTTTCTGTCGCAACTGTTCATTAGTTTTATTTGCTTTCTGGCTTATCTGCCTGTCTTCCCTAGTAGATGGTAAGACACAGAGGGCCTAAGCCATGTCTGCCTTTACTTATTATTTTATTACCCGGGTATAGGACATAAGTGGAAAAATTGTAGGATATTTGTGAATATCTATTAAGTCTATGAATGATAAAAGGCTTTAGATTTTAAATCTTATGATTATGAACTGTTTAAGAGACAGAACCATAACCGTGCATGGTATTGCGTGCTGGTAGTCCCAGCTACTTGGGAGGCTGAGGTGGAAGAATCGCTTGAGTCTGGGAGTCGGAGGTTGCAGTGAGCTGAGATCGCATCACTGCACTGCAGCCTGGGTGATAGGGTGAGACCCCATCTCAAAAAAAATAAAGAAAAAGAAAAAGACAAAGACAACCAATCCATCGTATGGACTATATGTATGGCACACCTCTTAAACATTCAGAAAAATAGAGATAGAAGCTTGAAAATTCATAGATTCTGTGGTCAAACTCTATTCTGTATACTCAACTATAACCCTGAAGAATGTTATCATCTACCTACAAATTTATCATCTCTTCATTGTTATAATAATACTGAAATGCAACTATATGTATTGGTAATGGAAAATGATGTAAAAAATAAGTTTTTTGTCATTTTCCAATCTCCTTCCTTACCCCACCTCTCAAATATCACCAATTGCTCTGGGTAGATAAAAACCCTACTACTTGGTTTTATATTTAGTCTTACTTGGAGAGATTGAAGAAGTGTGTTTACCCTTGAGTACTGAATATAAAGACTTTCCAAGAAGCCAAAACAGCGCTAAATGCAAGGACCTGTGTCTGTTTAGACAAAAAAAAAAAAAGGCAGAAATCACACTCAAAAGAGGGAAAGGAAATGAGATGAGATCTTGAAAAGCATGTAGAGAGAAATGAAAACAGGCACAGCCCAGACTATCTTTTTAGCAATCTACTGTGCTTCAACTTTTGAACATCTGAGAGTCCAAATAATGGTGTCCATATCACATCTCCCCTGCAGTCCAGTTTTGATGTTGATAAAAGTTGTTTTCACAACGTGCTGCTGCCAGATATGGTTTCTCTGAATCACCCAGAGGCTAAACACCATCTTCCTTTCTTCAATTTATTTTGTGGTTATCATGCCTGAAGCATGGGTCACCATAGTTGGAAATAACTTTTAGTAGTTGCACGAGCCAATAAATGAATGTATCTGTGGGCTGTGATGGGGTCATGGGGTGTTTTTCCAGAGCATCACAATCAATCTTAGGATGACACATTAGTTTGAGAACAGTTAGAACCACGTCTTATATTTCCCCATTGTCTTGCTAGGAACAACCCACTGCCCTAGGGCTTATGAGTCTGAAAACTCCTCAATATTATTATTTCCCTTACTTTCTCAAAATTTAGTCAAGTTTGGTCAAACAGCTGACTTTGCTTTTCAACTTAGTAAAAGTAAAATCAATCTAAATGATCTTACACAAGATATTTTTTAAGTGTAGAATATTCTAGAGGGGCAAGTGAGATCAAACCCAAAGATCTTACGTTGTGTAGCTACCATGGATGCCTAAAAATCAATATGATGCACTGAGATGCTTTGTGTTACAGATATACCTTCTAAACCATCAAAAAAGGTCACCTTATTTTGGTGTGGTTTTAATATCAAATATAATTTGTTTTCAAATTCCTCAGCATTTGTTAATTCTTGTGTTTTGTTTTATACTTTTATTAAATATATTATAGTGCCAGGCATAACAGTTCACACCTGTAATCCCAGCACTTTGGGAGGATGAGGCAGGAGGATTGCTTGAGGACAAGGGTTCGACACAAACCTTGGCAACATAACGAGACCCCATTTCTGCAAAAAGTTAAAAATTAGCTGGGCATGGTGGAATGCCTCTGTAGTCCTATCTACTTAGGAGGCTGAGATGGGAAGATCACTAGAGCCCAGGAGTTCAAGGCTGCTGGGAGCTAGGATTGTGCCACTGCACTCCGACCAGGGTGACAGAGGGAGATCCTGGCTCCATAGGGTTGTTGTTGATGGCGTAAGAGAGCGAGAGAGAAAGACAGAATGGAACATAGTGCAGTGGAAGGAGGCAGTCAATGGACGCCATTACAGGACTTTAAAGTGATGATGCTGTTGAATTTCAGATTACTCTGCCATGTTGAAAATTGGTTGGAGTAGAAATCGTGGTGCACCAGCTGGGATTTTTAAAATAGTCTATTGTGAGATAAGCGATGGTCCAAAATGGTGACAGTGGTGAATAAATAAAGTGTGGTGTATATAAAATATGGAGGTTGCGAGGGGAAAGAAAAATGAAAGATGAATTCTAATTATCTGTTTTAAGCATCTGAAGAGGATGGTGTTGCCATTACTAAAAGGGGGAAGACAAGGTGAGGAACAGGTTTGAGCAGCTGAGGAGAGGATGGAATGCAGATTTCAGTTTGAGATTAAGAAGGCCCTGTGACACTAAAATGAAGATACACAAAATAATGGGAAATATAAATTTGGAATTCAAAGGCAAGGTAAGAATTGGAGATATAAATTTAGGAAATATCATACAGATGATATGTACAGTCATATAGATGGCTAAGTTGATATAGGAAAAAGAATGTAGAGACAGAAAAAAGTGAAGAAGCTTGGGACTAAGCCCTGAGGATCAGAAGCATTTAGAAGACACAAATACTCCATTTCTGATTACTTTGGATAAATGAGGATTGCTCTATCATAATATACTGCTGTAAATATCAATATATAATTACACGACATAGTAACGCTGTACCTTATGTGATACTATAATATGTTGTGATGAAAGAACTGCAGGTGCTATCACCTCTTTTTGCATTGTTTTGTTTGGGTCTCATTGACTTACTTTTATAAATACGAAAAGAAGTACCTTACAAAATATATCCTACACAAAAAGTGGCATATATGTTAGCAAGTAAAAATTAGATGTTAGATATTCTAGCCTATACATTACTCTGCATATTTGTAGTAGCCAATGTAAAATAAAAAGAAAAAATATAATAATTAGTTGAATCACTAAGATTTTATAAATGACCATCTACATGATGTATTTCTTCTTTCATAAGTACTATTTTGAGAAACAGTGTTGGAAACTAAGGGGCATTTCATGCCCATAACAAAATTTGATAACAGTCAGATGAAATTATCAGGATGCAAAAAGAGAAAGGATGTACTGGGTCAAAGACAAGTTATATGGCTGGAGGGTAAATGTTGTTTCTTATAACTTAGCTTTCCCTATAGTTCCACAATTTTGGTAACTGGAGTAGAGCGCAGTTATAGGGATCAAAGGTAAGTGCCATTTGGCCTCAACCAAACCAACTAAGTGCACATGGCCTCCTGGAGCAACTGCAGCCACTATCATCTTCATATCTGCATGTCTTCTGGGATCTAGCAAGGAATGGAGCTAACAGTGTTACAAGTCATAATGCCAAAGAACAGAAAAATGTATGTATGTTTGCATCTGGACACGTGCTTCTATGAGAAATTTATTAGATAAATGCCAGTTTCTTCCATTACCTTCAACCTCCTTCATTTCAACAAGGGCTCTGTGTGTAGGCTTCTTTCTGAGTTCACAAGTGTAATCACCTCCAAATACAATCATCAAGGAAAGAGAATAGTGGCTTATTGGGACAACTTTTCAGTTGGGCTTAAAGAGTGCTATAATTCAATGAAAGAAGATAATTGGATCACCTCCAGACTCAGGAAGAGAGGGAGAGTCATTAAACTGGCTTCAGAGACACTGGCCACTTTATTAACAACATCCAGGCTTATGGCATAAATCCACATGGCATTTTTCAAGGAAATTATATTTTTCAAGCATGGAATAATGTCTGAAGTTCAGACTGCTGTGGTGGCTTTAAGAGATGTAGCCAAAACATAATTGCCTACATAACAATTAGATTGTAATTTTTTTTTTTGTTTTTTTTTTTTTTAGACAAATTCTCACTCTGTTGCCCAGGCTGGAGTGCTGTGGCTTGATCTCAGCTCACTGCAAACTCCACCTCCAAGGTTCAAGCGATTCTTGTGCCTCAGCCTCCCGAGTAGCTAGAATTACAGGCACACGCCACCATGCCTGGCTAAATTTTTTATTTTTAGTAGAAACAGGGTTTCACCACGTTGGCCAGGCTGGTCTCAAACTCCTGACCTCAGGTGATCCACCTGCCTCAGCCTCCCAAAGTGCTGGGATTACAGGTGTGAGCCACTCTGCCCGCCCAAATTGTAATTTTTAAAAGGCAAATAATTAGAATAGTTTGATAAGCTTAAGCTGAAAGTTGAGTGAAATGTAGTTGGTTTGCAGATGGAAAATCCACAAGGGGTCATCCAGAATATTAGCAAGGCTACCGGAGTGGGGAGTCAATTATTTGATGCAAACTGAAGAACCTCTTGTTCAAGGAGCAGTGAACCTGCATATGGGTGATAACCAAGGAGCATGACACATGGAATGCTTCATTGTCTACCTGAAGAGACAGCTGCAGCCAGAAATTGACTTTTACAACTGTCATTTACATAGAGACTTCTACTGTAAATAGAAGCAACTCTGTAGATGCCCCGAAAGGAATATGTATCATTCTATGCCCTTGGGCACAAATATATGGTTTTTTTGTTTTGTTTTGTTTTGTTTTGTTTTTAAGTCTTATGTGTCAACAAGAGAAACAATACTTAACAGAGGCAAAGGAATAGGAAAATAAAAAGAATTTGGAATGAGTGAGTTTTATTATCACACTGTCATGTAGTCACATGAGATGAATTGCCTGGTAAATACCAACATACAGTTTCCACAATGGAGTTATGTCAAAGTAAGTTGGTATTGCTTCATTGTTTTATTTTCTGAAAACCAAATTGTTTTTATAATTTTTATCTGACCCACCTAAAACATATGTTCTTGGGTCTAAAAGAAACTGTCTCTTATGCATTCTTTTCTTTGTTGAGCTTTTCCTTAATAATTGCCTTTTAGTTATATTATCTTAAATATATTGTGATATAGAGTATAATCAATAACTTACATATGAGGTTACAAGAAAGCAATGAGAAAGTAATAACCTTCTGCATCAGTTCTTTTCATTAAAGATCTTTGCATTTGATAATTTTTCCCTTCAAGTTGTTAATATTAAAATAACCTGAAGGTCCTTTATTTTTGGTTTCTCATTTCTATATAGAAGGCAACACTTCAACGATTGCCTAATGTCATATTTGCCAATAAACCTAAAATGCATCATTTTGAGACATATCCATTATGATTATTATGGCATTTTATTTTTGCCCATTTATAAGCTACAGCAGTGCAAAATAATGCAAATACAACTACAAATGAGGACCCCGCCTGTCATACTCACTGCCTGGCAGAAAATTACCTTCACTGTAAAATGAATGTAGATAATTTACTTTCACTATACAGAGTGATGTCTTAAAGGAGAAGGTGAGCTTAGCAGGAAAGAATATTGGAAAAACTTACATTAAAGATCAGTTGAAAAGTAATGGCATTGCCTTTCAGACAAAAAGGAGGAAAATCCTAGGAATAAGGTGTCTGCTATTGGACCTAGTGTTTACTGAAGGAAAAGCAAGAGTCTGCTGAATTGAAAGATACACTGTTTGAGAGAAAAATATAAAAATTATCTGCCACATATTAGCTCTGGTTTTCAATGCATTCTTCCTCAACTAACAACATCAGCATCACCTGAGACCCTGTTAGAAATGCAAATTCTCAGCTCCATCCCAGACCCATTGAAACAGAAAATCTGTGTTTTCACAGACCCTCCAGGTGATTTTGATGCACTCTTAAGATTGAGAACCACTAGTCTGAATTGGGATAGTTGTTTGAATTGCCCAGGTGAACTGCCCACATTGATTAGATTGACTGAAGAGCTGTCAGAAGCCCCAGTCTTTCCTTCCTTGGTGGACTTATTGATGTGTTTAAGTGAAATGTTTTGAAACCTACCCCATTCTTATGAGTTATTTAAGAGGGGTCAGTTTTACTTCAAGAATGGGAACAGTTGAGATCTGACCACTTGAAAAGGAACATGTTATCCTTAGTTCAAGCAGTTGAATCTCACGTTTTGATGATCAGAGATAGCTCTGTAGGAGGAATGCAGAAGGAAACGGCTTATTCCATATGTAAAAACCTTCCCCTAGGCTGGACATAGTTGACTCACACCTGTAATCCCAGCACTTTGGGAGGCCAAGGTGGGCGGATCATAAGGTCGGGAGTTCGAGACCAGCCTGGCCAATATGGTGAAACCTCATCTCAGCTAAAACTACAAAATAAAATAAAAAAAAAAAGGGCCAGGTGTAGTGGCAGGCGCCTGTAGTCCCAGCTACTCTGGAGGCTGAAGCAGGAGAATCGCTTGATCCCAGGAGGCAGAGGTTGCAGTGAGCTGAGATCGCACCACTGCACTCCAGCCTGGGTGACAGAACAAGACTGTCTCAAAAAAACACCCAAAAAACAAAAAACAAAAAAAAACTCTTCCCGTATATAATGCCTTTTATTCACCTGCTTACTCATGTCTGTTTTAAAAAAGAGGAGTATGTATTCCTTGTAGGGAGATTGCTTAAGATGCAAATTATTCATAAATAGGTAAAACATAGCCTAAATGCATGTTAAGGTATAAGGGACCTTATTCCATGTAATGATATCAAGTTTTGATTGACTAGGTCTCAGTGCTGCTAGAAGGTGACGCTAAGAAAAGGAATTCAGTACAAGTAGTTTATTTAGGAGAAGATGGGAACCTGTAGACTGAGCTAGACAAGGACAGGGAGTCAGCACAGCTTCTGTATGTACCTGGGAACCTCTGGGGTGCAATGTGAAACATGTCTCAAGTTATCCTACAAGAGTACAAAAGGGAGATAGAGTATTCAGTTTATTATCAACTCCTGTCATTGGTGACAGGCTGGCAGAGGATGTAGAGTGTATTTCCCTCCTGCTTCCACTTTGGACTCCAGAGAGACAGCCATGGGCAAAGAGTTCTGGCACTGACTTGGAGGTGGGCAGGCAGGGCAAAAGGAAGTTCTGAGGGGGATGGGCCAGGCATGGCAGCATCTCCTCCACAGTGGGAGATGGTAGAATGTCGGTAGGTGGTAGGAAATCATAGACCAGTGGATGCCTAAAAGGAGAAGTGGAGTGGGCTAAAAATATTTCCAAAACAAAACAAGAATCCTAAGACTCTCTAAGGGAAACTTGGTCTACTTCACAGTGTTGCCCAGGTATGATCCTGGCACTCGTCATCCACGAGCAATTATTTAATGTTCACCTGCACTTGACATTGTGATCCACCCCAGGAAGATAATGAAAGCAATATGGCTTCTCGCCTGAGGTGTCTGACAAGCTGGTCTAGGAACAGGAAGCAGAAAGCTGGAGCTCCCGGCTTCCATTCAAAATGACAAATGCAAGCTGTAAAAAGAATGGCCCTGGTGTTTATGGAGGCTACAAATTAAATGCAACCTGCCCAGGTTCGATCCAATGCCCCTTTCTATTACCATATACTGACACTTCTCAGAGCGTTACCCCTGAGTCTCTAAAGATACTTTATTTTTCCGCACCTGCCAGAACGCTAAGCTTGGGTAATGTAGGATATGTATATTATGAAATATTAAAATTATTAATTCATGATAGTTGAAAAATGTGCCAGTGGTAGCTGGCTTGTTTAAATACATTTAATTACAAATGTGACATTGCCATTCTTGTCCCCACCTTTCTTTTTTCCTCTTCTCAATGCATAATTTGGAAAACCATAAATTACTGTCTTTTTGATCAATATAAACTTAGGACAAATTACTATAGTTTGCTTAATCATTTTATTTTAGAAAAAAATTCTGTGTTCTCATTATAAATTTACAAGTTTCTATCAGTAAATTAAGATTTTTTTTTAAATGAACTGTTAAACTTTGGTTTTACTCCATAGGCTAAAAAATATTAAAATAAATTTGGAAATAAGGAAAAAAAGAAAATCTTTTCTCCTCGAGGTATGTATATTAGAGTTATTTTAAAGCTGTTTTCAAATTTTCTTTCTTATGCTAACTCCAGCGTAATCATATTTACAATGTTTTCATTTTAAAGCCTTGCATGATTCAGCCCCTTTAACAACCCAGAATTCCTTTTCAAATACTTTTTTTTTTAATGTTCTTAGATAAACAAGGTGCTTTTCTGTCTGTGTTGCTTCACATAGCTTAAGAATCATTGAATCCTTCCCACAATTTTGCCTTAATACAATTTAACTCCAAAATCATATCAGGAAATATGATAACTCATTTGGGTAGCGCTCTAGCTTTTCTTTTATAAAGATTGTTGCGAGGTAATTGGTAATTCAGCTATTTCCTCATGCCTCATTTCCAATTCCCGCTGTCATTTTTGTAGATGGATTCTTTTGTTCTCGGTGTTTATTCACTGAGAGTACACATTTTTTTAAAAATCGTTACCAGAGTAATTTCAATCTTCTACCCTTCAATTAAAAAAAAAGTTTGAATTCCAATATTTATTTGTATTTCCTACCTACTTATTTTGGCCTCTAAATCGTTACAAATAATCCAGTAAATTTCAAGCAGATGATGAATAATTTCTGCATTTTGTTGGATTTTTTATCTGATATGTGAACGTTTCCAGTTTAATAACCTCTCAGGTGTCTGAAACCACATTGTAGTTCACTTTGTCTTTAAAGCATTTTTCTCTCAAGTTTTTGGCTCTAAAATAAAGTGCCTACAGTCATTTTCCTGTTAAGATTTTCAGTTTGGTCCCATACTCATTCCCTGTGTGAGACACCCGCAACTTCAATCTCATCTATCACACTTGGCACAGTTCTGAAATGGACTGAACGGCCTGTGTCGCCTATGGCCACGTTCCATATGCAACAAACTGTGAAAGGAAACCCTCCTCCACTACCTAGAGGAATTTGAAAGTGTTCCATAGCTATTACCTGAAACAATACATGATTAATTTCCTATGGTGAATATTCTGACTTGGATTGCGGCCTCTCTGATTTTATAAAGCATTTACTAATCCTGTGCTCTGGATTTTCTGGCAGATTTGTCAAATTAACAGAGTTGCCTGTACTTTTTCCTTAACTTCCACTTGAGAATGCTAATTTCTTGGGGCAATTAAATTACAAATATGCTTTCTCCCATAAATATTATGCCGTTTACATTGACATGGCCTGTTTTTTGTCTTTCCTAGCCTCTAATAACTTGACAGTTTTCTGGTGTGCAGTTTCTGGCCGTTATCTTTATATGGATCGTTCAGTCATTGGTTGTTTCATGCTTTGATTTGCTGCAAGAGACCCTGAGAGAAAGTGAGTGTCAGCCCTTTGTCTTCATGCGCATCCAAACAAAAGCAGGCCTGTTTGTGATTTCATTTCAGCATTGAGTCACAGTGCATGCATTCCTGAATCAATGAATATTAAATGGATGAGCATTTGTTGACGGCTTCCTGTATGTCTGCACAAGGCTTCGCAGTGTATCCAAGAGTGCCAGTACCAGATGTGACCCTGTCAACAGTATATCCAGACAGTTCTCCCATGACCATTGTCTTTTTACTATTCTTGTAAATTTTAAATCTTATTTGTTTTCCATTGCTACTGATTACAGTTACCCCCTTTTTACTTGTTTTGTTCTTAGAAAATGAAACTGATTTAAACATTAGCCAACATTAAAGCTTTAGGAAAGGTAAATTTGTAAACATAGGGATGTACATATAAATTAGGAGGCTCACCAAGAACAAACAGAAAGGATCTAAGGCATTCGATTTTGAGAATTTACTCAAAAGCTCAATATTCCAATTTGTTGGGGTTTCTTTGATATTTACATTAAGAGTATTATATTGGAAATATAATTTACCAAGTTGCATTTTTGTAAACCTAAGTTTGGAATCCAATTCTATGGATCATAAGAGAATTTTACTGTGGCTGAAAATGGAGTTATATCAGAAAGGCAGGCTAGCCCTAGGCAAAATACTGAAGCAATAAAACTTTGTCTTCCAGGGCCATTGCACTTCTGCCTGCTTGTCTTCAGGAATTAGCCTAAGAACTCAATGCCTTTTTTTTTTTCCCTTCACTACACAGGAATTCCTACCTTTGTCAGACTTCTTGCCTAGTCAAAAGTAATTCTTTCAGCATCCTTCTCTCTTTTCCTTGATAGTGAAATTTAGTGAAAATTGTCAGTTAGGAACTAGTTCTAGTAATCATTACCCTTTCTAGATAACACACTCTCCAGACCTTAACCTGGAGTATTATAATCATCCTAGAAGGCTGGCGAGGAAAATCCTGCCACTTAGTAAAACTCGATTTCTTGCTCCTCATGGCAAAAAACCAATGTACTCGTACTGGTACATCACTGTATCATCATGTTATTGCCAAATAGGGACCAGTAAAACAAGACAAACAGATATTCTTGGAAGAGCCCTCTTTCTCTTTCTTAACCTCTACTATAGAGCAGTCTTGCCATGAAGAATCCTTTGATTTTATTTTTGCTATATATGCATCCATTCATAAATAATACGTATTATTATTTGAAACTTCTTTAGTATTTTCATTAGTAATATTATATTGAATGTATCGTTTACCACTTGTGCTTTTTCTAAACTAGTTCATTTTCTAAATTAGTTGCATTTTTCTAAACTAGTTCTTTTTTTATAAATTCCTTGTTCCATTGGACACACAAATTAACTATTTTCCTACTGTTGGAATTTTGAGATGTTTCCAAGGTTTTCTTGAAACACACAATAGCACTAAACAATTTCTGCTGCACATTTCCTTGTGGAAAAGTATGAGAGTGTCTTATAGGAATTTATTTAGAAGTATAATTAAATAATTAAATAATGCAGCTCATCAATAAGTGTAAGTTCTAAGAGTTATCCTGAAACTTGCTTTCCTGGGACGATGACACTAATTTGTCCTAAGATCTTTGCCTTTTTTTCTTATAGGCTGACTAAAAGTAGAATTGATGAGTCCTAGAGTATCTAACATTTATCTTTAGTAGATATTGCCAAGATATTCTCTGACGTTGTAACCGTCAGAGAACCGTCAGTGTACACACCTCCCAGTGGGATATGAGATTTCCTGTTTTCAATGTTCTTGATGAATTTTATTAGAGTTTGAAGGTTCCCAATCTTATGGGTGCAAAATTGTATCTTACTATTACTTTAATTATCATTTCTTCAGTCGGTATGCTTTTCATATCTTTATTCATCATTTGGGTTTGCTATTTTCTTTGTCTCCTTTTTCATTGGGGTGATCATCATCTAAAAGCATGATTCTTACATTTTAGTATTCAAACTTTGTATTTTATGTACTATTTTGCAAATATACCCCAGTACATGATTAATATTTTCATTTTGCTTATGGCTATTGTTGTATAAATTTTTTCTTAAAAATTCAATTAATTGCATTGATCTTTATTGTATATATGTCCTATTTAAGAATTTTTTTCTATCCCAGTATCATAAATATATATCCCTAAATATTTTGCTAAATGTTTAAAAGTTTTGCTTTTACATTTAAGTCTTTATTTTGACTTTTACTTTTGAATTAAAATCTAGTTTTATTAATTTTCCTATTCATAGTCAATATTTAGCACTGTTTATTAAACAGTCCATCCACCCCATGTGTCATGTGTCACATTTGCATGTATATAAGTTGAGCTGTTTGCAGGCTATCTACTCTATCAATTTCTATATGTTTACCACTTTGCTTGAGTTACCATAGCTTATTAATAAATATTTGTATCTATCAGGGCAATGCTTTATTCCCCCTTTTTAAAACTTCTTCACAATTGTCTTGGCTTATTATTTACTGGCCCTCTTTTCCTCAATCAAAACTTGAGTATCATCACCTAAAGAGCTTTTTAGTATTTGCCTTAAAATCTGGACAAAATAACATTAAACATTTCATTTTTAAGTTGTTTATTTAAAACTTTTGTATACTGAGTCCATATGAATCTGTTTTCTCATTAAGGCAGGATTCTAGTACAATTTTATGTTTTAAATAGCAATGAAATGTGCACGTAGAATCCGTCAGCTAATATAGGCAGGAAAAGTCATTGTTGAGCCTTCTTTTAGAAGTGATTACTAGAGTGACACATGAGAGTAAGCTACTGAATGTTGATATTCCCCTAACTTGGCTTGTTCATTGCGCAATTGAGATTCTAATAGCTTTTGGGCAATACCTCCCTGCATATCTGCCTACTTATGCTGCAGAGCTGACAGATGTCTTCGGTGTGTCCTTGAGAGAGTGAGGCCATTAGATGTGAAGCCTAAAGGATCCTTACCACTTTTTGTGATGAAGAACAGCCTCTCTTTTTTTTTTTTTTTTTTTTTTTTTTTTTTTTTTTTTTTTTTTTTTTTTTTTTTGTGAGATGGAGTATCGCTCTGCCCAGATTCAAGCAATTCTCCTGCCTCACCCTCCTGAGTAGCTGGGACTACAGGCATGTGCCACCACACCCAGCTAATTTTTGTATTTTTAGTAGAGACAAGGTTTCACCATGTTGGCCAGGATGGTCTCAATATCTTTACTTCATGATCCACCTGCATCGGCCTCCCAAAGTGCTGGAATTACAGGCGTGAGCCACTGAGTCCAGCCCTCTCTTTGTTCTTTTACTCTCTTCTTTCATCACTGACTTGCACACCTCAGTGTTCACTGCTCACTGCCCCAGCACCATTTCTAGTTGCTGCAATTGCTGATCTCCAGTTTTCTTGTTTCTTTGGCCTCCTGCCACTTCTGTCTCACTTCTCAGCCTTGTATGGAAGGGATGACTTTTCACACACAACTCCTGTCAATTGGGTTTAATCTTTGGAGCTTCAGATCCTCTTGGCAGTATGTCTCTCTTCCTCAGCATACAGGGAGGCTGCTTTGTTTGTTCCTTAAACTGATTAAATTTTAACCTTGACTATGTTTAGTTCAGCAGTCATTAGAGAAGCTTGATGTTCTGGAAAGCTGGTCCCTAGATAACTAAACTTTTACTTTGAGTATGAATTTTAATGGCATTTGCTCAAACTCTTGTGGAACATCTCAGTGGCTGAATTATTTTTCAGTGCTATAACACCCAAAGTTAAGATGCAGAGTACACATTAAAATGTTTTATTTAGATGCATCATTTCACAGAAATGAGGTGCATGCATTTCCTTTGTATTAGTTTTCTAGGGCTTCCATAACAAAGTATCACAAACCAGGTGGCTTAAAACAACAGAAATTTACTTTTTAACAGTTTTGGAGGCTAGAAGTCCAAAATCAAGACGTTGACAAGGCCACGCTTCCTTTGAAACATGTAGGGAATAATCCCTTCTTGCTTCGTCCTAGCTTCTGGTGGTTTGCTGTTAATCTTTGGTGTGCCTTGACTTATAGCTTCAGTCCTTTCATCTCTGACTCTGTTGTCATGTGTGATCTCCTCTTGTATTCTGTATCTCATCTCTTCTTTTTTTCTTTTTCTTTATTTATGTACGGTTAGAATCTCATTCTGTCACTCAGTCTGGAGAGCAGTGGCATGATCATGGCTTACTGCAGACTCAACCTCCTGGGCTCTAATGATTCTCCTGCCTCAGCCTCCTGTCTTCTCTTCTTGTAAGGACACCAGTCATATTGGGTCAGGGAATACCCAATTCAACATGACCTCATCATCACTCAATTATATCTACAAAGACCCCTGTTTCCAAATAAGGATGAATTCATAAGTATTGGAAGCTAGGATTTTGACATGTATTTTGGGGAGATACAATTAAACCCATTTGAATCTGTACTAATCAGGGTTATCTAGACAGACAGAACTAATGGAATATATATGTATATATGGGAGTTTATTAAGTATTGATTCACATTATCACAAGGTCCCACAATAGGCCATCTGCAGGTTGAGGACCAAGGAGAGGCAGTCTGAGTTCCAAAACTGAAGAACTTGAAGTCGGATGTTTGAGGGCGGGGAGCATCCAGCATGGGAGAAAGATGAAGTCTGGGAACCTAGGCCAGTCTCTCTTTTCACATTTTTTCTGCGGGTTTATATTCTAGCTGTGCTGGCAGCTGATTAGACTGTGCCCACCCAGATTAAGGATGAGTCTGCCTCTCCCAGTACACTAACTCAAACATTAATCTCCTTTGGCATCACCCTCACAGACACACCTAGGATCAATACTTTGTATCTTTCAATCCAATCAAGTCGACACTCAGTATTAACCATCACAGAACCCAACCCACTGAATAACACCATGTGCCAATGATCTCTCAAAGGAGCATGACAGAGGTGTATATTGAAGATGCAATCTTTGATTTTTTTTTTAGGTACGTATGTGGAGAGGTATCAGGGAAAACTTTTTTTCTCCTCTGCTATACCGATTGTTATCTTTTTACTCCCTAGCTCCTCAAAACATACTCTCAATTTGTAATTTATTGTTAGAAAGTAAAAAGAGTGCTTTTTTTTTTTAAAATCAACATTTGGAAATGTAATTTATAAATACTTTTAGCCTATAAGAAAATAACACAACTCCAAAAGAGCTATACTTCTATTGTTCAGACTTTTGTAATTTCCAAACATGGCTTATTTTATTTTTAGAAAATTATCCAGTTTAAACAAAAGAGACTAATATTATGCAAGGTGATTTCCTATGATGTTTCTGATTAAGGCTGATTATGAATATTTATTATAATAAAACTGGGTCAAGTCCTCTACACTGATTGGTCTTTCTTTGCTATCCAGAACAGTGATAAAAATGAGATTGATTCCATTTAATGGAATTATACAATACTCAGTAAATGGATTACTACTTCTAAAAGATTGGAAAATAATAAAGTGAACCAAATATTAAAATTATACTCATTGAGCTCAGTTTAATCTTTCATTGAGGATTTAATGAAAGTTGAAGGTTTAATGAAAGGATTTAATGTGTATTATTTGGAATAACTAGAATTGTATAGGCTAGCTTTCTATACCTCAAAGAAGAGCAAAAGCAGTTTAGATCAGAGGAAAGTATGCTGGCCATGGAAGGAAGAATGTAGGAGGGTGGAGGGTAAAGAAAGAAGATGACAGGTTTAGAAAAAGAAAGGCATGTTGTGTTTTAGAAAAGTATAGAAGGGTTTTCCATGCTAGAATGGAATATATGCCAAAAGCAATAGGAGGCTATGTCTGAATAAAAGAGTAATAATTGGTAGAATTATTTTAGACTAGTTATTAGAGGTTTTGATGTAATATAAGAACATACTCTGATTAGACATTATTATAGGTCTTGATTCTCATGATTTGACTAATTTGACAGCTTGAACTCCTGAACATAAGATGAATAGAAAGTAGAAGATGAAACAAGAAACTGGGGAACTAAGCACTCTGTAAGATCTTGGGTATTATACTAAAAGTGTTGGTTATGACAGTGGCTTTGGAAAGATAGAGGACTGTGTAGTTATTGAAAATACTGATGAGACTGAATTAGTAGTACTTTACATGAATTCCATTTAGATGAAAACAGTGTCACATGATACTATGTGGAAGATGAAAGATAGAGACTCCAAACTATAAAAAAATACTGTTAGTCATCTTTATTAGAGAATACTACTACAACTGTTACTACTACTTCGGTTGTGCTGCCACCACAATTAGTATTACTACTTAATACCATGTATTACTGGGTGTTTACTATGTGCTAGCTATAAACTGGGCAATGTTTTTTAATACATATTAATTTATTAATCTTTTAAGCACATCCTATTCTGAATCGCAGTCCTCTATACAAAATGTAAATTGTAATAGTTTCTTTAATCATGGTGTTTGGCAGTGAGCGGTCTCATTTTTCTGGAACTGTCTATTTTACTCTAATTTAAATTAATATTTTAGCAAGGTATAAAATTAAAGTTTGCCAATTGCTTTTATTCATTGTGTTGAATATATTATGCCACTGTCTCCTGGCTTCCATTTTGCACTTGAGAAGGATGCTAACGGTATCATTTTTATTGTGTTGTGTCTGTCTTTTCTTCCTAGACAAACTAATACCTTGTTTTTGGCCTTTGAATTTTCCAATTTTACTATGCAGCTATTAAATGTGGACTTCTTTTTATTTCTCTTGTTCAGTATGTATTGGGCTTCCTGAATCAGAGAATTTATTTTATATTTCAAATGTGGAAAATTATCAGCCATTATCTCATAAAAAGGGTTCTTTTTTATTTTACTTATTCTTTTCTTTGCAGTTCTGATTAGACTTATGCTAGAAAATTCCTCTGTATTCTTAACATGTGTATTTTCTTATTTCTTCAACTATTTGTGCTTTTAAAATTCTTTTGGTTAATTTCTTCAGCTATCTTCTAGTTTTTTTCTTAGCTGGGTATAACCTGTTATTTATTTCTTCCTTTGAGATTTTATTTCTGTTATTTCTAAAGAAAATCTCTTTGATTCAGAGTATCATATCCTTAGTTCATATTTTCAAGTCCTATTCTAGTTCTATAAGTATTTTTAAATATTCATTTAATATTTTCTACTCTATACTTATATTATCTGAAGTTCTTGGATTGTTAATGCTGCCACTAAGCACATCTATAGTGCTTTCTTGAACTGTATACTAATTTTTTTATGAAGACTTATTTGAGAGAGTCTTGTGTTTCCTTGGAAAAGGGTTTGTTTTCCTTTGGCTAAGGGCCACTAAAACGCTCTTATCTGAGACTGTTTTTAAATAATTTATCTGCTCCATATTTCCCATTCTGTACAGAAAGCATAAAATTATTCTCTACAGACACATGAAGACAATACTGTGTGATAATAAGTTATCATTATCAATTATGAATGAAACCATGCAATTTTTCCTGTGACATTTCTTTTCTGGACTGAGACAACAAGTTTCTTTACCATTTGTCTTTGCCACCGGGCATTTCTTTCCTACTGACATAGCACTTTAAGAATCTAAATTTTATCTCAGGTGGACAACTGTACAGTTCTATTTCCTGTGAAGGTCAAGACATTCTCCTTTTCCTTGCGTGGCCACAACTCTAGCTTATAAGTTGCTAAGTATGTGAATAAGTTATTAAGAATGCGAATAACTCTAAAGTTACCAATGCTTCATAATCAGCTTACATTATTTCAATCATGCTACTTTCTTTTTCTTTCTTGTATTTGTTTATTTATTTTGACTTAGAGATTTTTCCTTTCATGTATAAAGATGTTTGCTGAACTTTACATGCATTTCCAGGTGTTGGAGACTTTTTAAATGCTATTCAGTCTCTCACATTCTCTCGTTTTACCTTTAAAATGAGCCTATTATAAGAGATATTATTTTATTCATTTTAATGATGGAATTTTTTTTAAAGGCTCCACTTCTTGGCTGGGTACAGTAGCTCACTGGTAATCCCAGCCCCCCCGGGGAGGCCAAGGTGAGAGGAGCACTTGAGGCCAGGAGTCTGAGATCAGCCCAGGCAGGACAGTGAGACTCCCTCTCGTATGTATGTATGTATGTATAGATGTATGTATGTATATATATATGTATGTATGTATGTTTGGAGACATACAAAGGGTCTTGCTCTGTTGCTCAGTCTAGAGTGCAGGTGCGATCTCAACTCACTGCAACCTCTGCTTAGCGAGGTTAAGTAACATGCAAAGTCAAACAAGAAAACAATATCAGAACTGGGACCTAAACTCAAGAAATCTGAGCCCTGTTTTTTTATTGGTACATTCTTAGAGACAAAATACAATTATTTGAAGAGCTTGTCCTGCTAATAACTTTTGTTTACTTAATATTTTACTAGAGGAATATTAAATACTATTAGCATTATTAATTTTATTCCTAATTTTCCTATGGAATGGCAAATAAGCCTAAGATTCAGAGGAGTCCCAAGTTCTAACTGAAAAGAATGAGTAAATGATATCTAATGTTTAAGAAGGTGGGAATTTAAAATGATTAATGAAAATCTATCATGGGTTGAAGTATTAGTCCTTTTTTGTTGCTCCTTTTGGTCTATAATTAGTTGGCATACATATGCAAAATAGGTGCAAAGCAGACTAATCTTTATAGATGATGAATAATTTATCATTCTACTATAAGGTGTGCTTTCTTTAGGAAAGCAGTATGTGATCTTTATATGCACAATCAACGATCCTTTAAATATGTCTTCAATCTTAATGAAGAAGTGTTAACTGGGACATAACAGTAGAATTCATTACCCTCTACAGAGCAAAGGAAAAGCCAGATGTTTGTGCTTGCTCTTGTACTATTGGCTACCTTCAGGCTAAGGAAGGCTGTAAAGTTGTCTCTAGTTATAGAACAAAAAGGATTTGGGACTGATTACAACGTGATATCCATAATATCATTATTTGAACATTTATGAATCAGGACAAGCACAAATACTTATATGTCTGAATTCACTGTGAGAGAAAATGGTCTTTTTCTTTTGCATCTCCTACTTTACACCTGAAAGGATTCTTTAACTTGGAATTGTGTGTAGATAACAAATAGATCTATTAAAAATTACTGAAACCACACTCCTTCTCAGGAATTAAATACAGTTGACTACTCATTGTTTCTACAGGGCATCCAGTAATGGATGCATGGTGGATTCATACCTGGCCTTCTTTTCTATGTTAATATAACAGCCTTGGATTACTGTGACAGAGTGGTGGCCTCCGTGAGGGCATGAACTGGATCAGCCTGGGCTGCCAGTATCCCCGTCCAGTATATCACAATGCCTACTTCTTCCTTCATGGCCCTAAATACTGCCTAGAAGTGGCTTAGAATTTTGCTTGTTAAACTTAGGTTTTGCTCAGTAATGCTTAAGCTTTCTGTCTCTAAAATATAAGCTCTCTGCATCTACAGCTTATTTGGCATTTGTATTTTCTTATCCAACCGTATCTTTAAACTCCTTTTGGTGAATAAAACCACTTGCTGTTCAGAGTAGGAGTTGAAAACCAACTTTCCCTTCATTGTTCAAAACTAGTTCTCATACTGACCACAATAAAACACCTTCCAGCAGTGCCCCAACGCAATTGCTAAATTACTCCAACTCCAACTCCATAATGTGTAAATGACAAAGAATTAAACAACCATGATTGTTTGCTTAAAAAAATCCATGTTAGCTTATTAATCCTTATTGTAATGTCATGCAGAGTAGAATGCGAACATCAGCAGGCTAGGTTATTCTCTCTATAGGCAGACCTATGTGGGAAGTTAAATTGTACTCCCAATGTGAGTTTTAAATTTATAGTGAAAATATGTTTGCCTAGGGACCATGCATCTACATTCACTGGCAGGTACAAACAGTGCAATTTTCGAGTCATTTATAATTATTTTCTCACTTTTCCTTTAAAGGAAATAAACACTAAGAAGCACAGAATGCAGCTCCCTTTTCTTGGAAGCAGCCTGCAAGAGGCATGAAGACCCTGAGACTGCCAAGATAATCTCAGAATGAGTCCAGATTTAATTGTTAATACACCAAAGAATATCCAAAAAATCTGAAAATACAGGAAAAATTGATTCTACTTATTTTCAGTTTAACAATAGGATCCCTGCTTTATATTTGGATGTACTTCATAAGAATAGTGTCTGGAGGTTGAAGGAAAAAATATAGAGCTTATTATTTGAAAATTTAACTAGCTTTGAAATAAATAATTTTATCCAATATTTCCTGACATGTTGGATACTCTACATTATTTTGTCTGAGTTAGTGGGTCATATTTCCAGTAGTAGGAGACAAAAGGATAAAATTCACTGACTTTCTGTGATCTTCATCCTTTCGTTTATTGCTGTACATCTCCCTCCAACTTCATGCAACTGGTATGATAAGTTAGGCCTCTTGGCCTCAGAAATCTTGTTAGAAATAAAATAGGGCCCAACAGAGAGGGACCTTTGGCACCTAAAGCCCACTTTTCATTTAGGTTTTAATGTTAGGAGGTTAGAGAGGCCTTGAACTTGAACTTTTGATGCAGCCTTGCTCAATATGAGGCCGAAGGACTGCTTGATGATCAGCAGTGTATTTTCCTGGGACATTTTCGTCTATACTCTTTGTCTTTTAGAAACTCATCTATACTCTTTATCTTTTAGAAACTTAGCCAGGAGTGTGGGGTGGGGAGTGGGCTGTGTGTGACTGATCTCTGCCATCTCTCAAAGTCATGATTAAAAGCTGCCATTGGAGGGATAAAGAATGAAAACAAACTACACACACACACACACACACACACGTGCGTATATATTTGTGTGTATCTGTATATACATTGTGTGTATTTGTGTGTGTGTACATATGCACCCTTACCTTTTATGATAGCTAAGTACTCACTACATACTCATGATTCGCAACTCCCTAAACACAGCTGCTTTTTTTGTTTTGTTTTGTTTTGTTTTGTTTTGATTTCTAAATGTCCACTTAGGGAGCATTTCACTGTAGTTGTTCTGCAGGTGATTCTTGTTAGTGCGTCTTTCAGAACCATCAAGCTGGAAGTAAGTAGGGCAGAAATTGTGACTTCATCTTGAATATCTAGGACCTAGAAAGTGTCTGCTACATAGCAAGTGCTTAATAAATGCTTATTGAATAAATAAAAGAATGAATGAAATGATATATAATTCTCTATATACTTCGTACACAAGCACACATTTATAGATGTGATCATATCATCAATGGTGCAAACTAAGAGAGTAAGGACAAGATGTCACTGCTATCCAAATCTCCCAAATGTCCCTCACCCTTAAGGCTGCATATCAGGCATCTGGAACATTTTTTTTCCCCTTTCAAGGTTGATGTTTGTTTTAACTTTATTTTACTTATTTTAAAAATGTACTTTTGAGTTGGAAGGAGAGAAGCCCATCTGAGATTCATCATGACCCTAGTGACAAGCTATTGATCACAGGAGTGAAGAAAGCTTTGATAGCATATTTGGGCAGTTTGTCTTTTTGGATTTAGGGTTTTTAGTTACCTTAAATCAATTTGGTTCATTACCCATTGTCAGATCTTCTTGCTGTACAAATATATTTTTGTTAGCTGTGTTTTATTATGGTTTATACACCGATGTTCATTTAAACGTTATGTCTTCTTTAAATCCTCTTAATATAGGAAACAGAATGGTGGTGATGTGGGTGCCTCCCACAGTTTAGTAAAGAGGCCTTGTGGCTATAATCGCATTTAACAAACTGCCATTTCTCTATGAAGAATGGAAAATCAGTGGTAGGTCAGAAATTAAAGGCTATGCCATTTAAATCCTAAAACCTGATCATTCTAGTCTTTTCACCCAAAAACCAGTGAAGAAAATCAGTTTTCCCCACGTTGCATTTTAAAATATAAGTTAATTGAGCTGTAATTTTATAGCATCATTTACCATGTTCATACCAATTACTTGGAACATTTTTTCTAGTTTTGAAATATGTGGTAGAATTTTCTATCTTTATTCAACTTTTCTCATTATGAGAATTGTTCCTGTGCTTTGTTTAGCCAAAGACTACTTTAGAAAAAGCTAGGTTGACTTGTTATTTTACTGTGTAGCAATTTCAAGCCTAGTTTATTTAGCTATAGTCTATAAGATGCAAAGTATAAAATGTGCCTTTTTTATACTTCTCATTTGCTTTTCTCTCCATTTATATTTTAGTTGATATGAAATCAGTGATGCAAGTATTATTCAAGTATTATTCAGTTTTACTAATGAAAATTTGGAGATGCCATAATAACTTACAAATACATACACATAAGTGGAGTATCAGGACATCCAAACTGATATACAAAGGCTTCAATTATATGGATTAACTTGGGGAGAGTAAGTTGTGAATTTGTGAAACTGTATCGGAAACAGAATATTTCCCCCAAAGTATATGGAACTGCAGCAAATACAAATATCAGAGTTGAGAGACCCAGCTTCCGGTCTGAACTCTGCCCTTAGTTGATTATTTGAGCTTGAGAAAGCCATTAAATGTTTTGATAGTTATTTTCTGAAATTCAGACGTTGAGTTCCACCAATGAGCTCACAGTTAATGTCTTTCAAATATATGTAGTAATTTAGATACTGAAATAGCTCAGAGTAACTTATGACTGTTTTAATTGTTTTTATAACAAGTTAGAAACCAGATCTATTTCTTCCAAAGCAGATTAGAAATATCTTTTTATACATACATGTTAATAGGCTTAAAAAGTAGTGTAGGAACAAACAAATCATCTTGACTTGAATATTTAGTAGATATTTAACATTTGGAAACCTGGAGAGAGTCGTTTGTTCCTTTTTTAGTGTCAGTTGTTATTTTTCATAATGCAACCTCAGCATTAGTTCTCAGGCAATGGCTAATGAGCATTCATCTTGACATTTCACTTCTTAAAGGACAGTTAAACAAAGTTCTCAAGATCTACCCTATAGAAGAGAAGATTATATTTTTACGTGTGGTTCAGAAGAGCATATCAAAGACCAAATAGAATTTTAAAAGTTAACAATTAAAGCTATCACAGGCAGGGTGCGGTGGCTCATGCCTGTAATCCCAGCACTTTGGGAGGCCAAGGCGAGCAGATCATGAGGTCAGGAGTTCGAGACCAGCCTGACCAACATGGTGAAACCCTGTCTCTACTAAAAGTACAAAAATTAGCTGTGTGTGGTCATGTGTGCCTGTAATCCCAGCTACTCAGGAGGGTGAGGCAGAAGAATTGCTTGAACCCAGGAAGCAGAGGTTGCAGTGAGCCGAGATCATGCCACTGCACTCCAGTCAGGGTAACACAGTGAGATTCCATCTCAAAAAAAAAGAAAAAAAAAAAAAGCTAGCGCAAATTGGAATGGTTTCCTAGAAAGGCAAAGCGTTTTTTTGTCCTAGAGGTCACACCTGTTTCGCATCTGTTAAAATTTCGTCTGCATGATGTCCTCCAAGGTATTGTTAAATTCTGGAATTTGGACATTAAATCCATCCTCTGTACTCTGCATTTCCTTATACAGTATCTTAAGGAGCATGAGGAAATCAAGATGTCCTCTACATATGCATGTCGAGATGTTGAACCTGAATGCTGCCATCTCTTTGATTCAGAATTAGATGCTACCATGTTTGATGCTCCTGCTATCTCTGTTTGTCCAATCTAGATAGAAGTTGTGGCATTGATTATTGTTTTCCTTATAACATTAGAAGGTTTTTGAAGTCACACTTCAACTACCAAGTACTGTAGCAGGGTACTGACATTTCAGTACGTTTTGATTTGTGTCATGGTTGTAGGAGAATACAAGTACTGATCAATAGAAACATTTATTGACTTAATATAAGTAAGTCAGCAGCATGCTTTTTATAGAGAGACTTGACTTACATATTGAAATTTGGGGTTTATAGAAAAATTAATTTATTGGCTGCCTATATGCTTTACAAGATAACTTACAATAGGTTTTCTTTAGTATATATTTGATATAGTGTTCTTATTTCAGAAATATATGTAATGCACAATGAAATTTACATTTCATCAATTTATTTTCTCTTTATGTGTAAAAGTATTGAACAAAATTGAGTTCACTATTGGTCCTCTATATGCCATTTTTCTCTTAAGCTTAGATCATCACTGTTTAACATTTCCTAATTTATGGTCTTCTCTTGCATTCAAGGCCAAAACAATAATCACCTTTTTATGGAATGTGGCTATTGCTACATTTAACAGGTCTTTGTAAGGGTCTCATTTTTGAAGTATGCCATATTGCGGCTTCATAATCTTTCTGGCTACAGCAATGTAAAATTACCCTACACCCTCTCCTCCAACCCAGGGAAAGGCTACAGCTGAAATAATTAAAATCCATACGGTTAATGATCTGTGCCTTCTGCAAAGTGGCGCATTACTGTCTCTAACGATGTTTAGTAGCTCATAACATTCAATATACTTAATCATTAGTTACTGACATTTCTAGTACTTTTGCATACTGGACATTTCTCGATAGGGCAAAAATTACACTGGGAAAGACTCAATTATCTACCTTGCGAAAGAACACTGACCAAAGGAGAACATGCATTTGTCTTTGGAGCTGCTCTTGCCACTGAATTAGGGCTGTAACAGAGCCATGTGTCTATAGTGGGATTTTGTTAGGTGAGGAAAGTTTGATTTGCTGGTGTCACATTGGGCTTTGCTGGCCTCTCAGCAACAATGGGATTGAGACCAAAGTCCCTGACTGGGATGTCAGGAGACAGGGATGCTGACCCCCACCAACCACCTGAGCTGGGCACTTGGGCTTCTGTGTCTTTATGTGTAAGATGAGAAAGAGGTGCTGAATGATGCCTGAGGAGGTTCCATGCAGATCTGAAATTCTCCAGTCTCAACATCACTTCAGAGGTAGTGGCCCCATCAGACTGCTATCATTTTGGACCTAATTTATTATTTTCTTGAGTTTTTGGAAAAAACTAAAGAATGATAAAGAGACCATGGAGCCCACTACCCTTGGTAGAATGACAAAGTGATAGGCAGCCTTCTCATTTTATAATATTTACATAGTTTTGGTATGGCTTGCATGATAGGATTTTTTTTGAATAAGCAGATAAGGCTTTCTTCTGAATACTGCTTATTTAGGCCAAATATTATCTTGTTTTTTGATAACAGGCCCTGAATAGTACCAAGCATTGCTGTAACTGCTTAGTGCTTCAAGTATCCACAGGAGGTAGCTTATTTTAATGCAGATTCTGCTTGAGAAAAGACAGGACTTCATCATCCCGGAGCCTTAGAGAAAGATTCTGATTGTTGATTGTTGACCTTTTCCCCAATCACAGATTTGAGTCATAGCCACCCTGGGGTGAAATGCATGCATAGCTCTCTCACATTCTTGATAGTTTCCGAAAAAGAGTTAAGACTTTTTCCTTCTTGGTAGCAAAGGCCTATGTGGGCAAAACAGAGGAGAAGCAAAGGAATTACTCCTTTCACAAGCACTTTCCTTTAGCAAATGTTTTGGTTTCCTTGCTATTTCCTGAACTTACAAATCCGACTAAAAGTTCAAAATGAAAAAAAAAAATTTCAATTATTTTATTGTAGAGTGTATAGCATCTGGGATTTCATTTGCCTTTTCTCCCCGCTTCAGTATGAATTCAACATGGTTCAAAATGTAAAGTGCCAGGCAGGCCTTCCTTTCCTCCTCCCGATAGCATTCCTTGAGGGAATATACCTTGTCAATTGATGTAAGGTATTATGATTAAAGAAATTAATGTGCTACAATTATGATTTCTACACTGACCAAGCTTACAGGCCAAGGAAGGAGGGAAAACTCAAATGCAAACCTGCACAGGCAGTCACAAATCATCCCTAACATGTGACAATAAGGAGTGGGGGGGGCTGGGAATAATTGGAGAATTGTCTTTGTTTAGGTCCTTGTTCCTTCCCTTCCTGCCTCCTACTCTCCCTTCCTCTGTCCTTCCCTCTCTCACTTCCTTTCTTCCTTCATCCCTCCCTCTGTATCACTCTCCCTCTGTTTCTTCCTCCCTCCCTTTCTCCTTCCTCCCTCCCTCCCTCTCTCCCTCCCTTTCTCCTTCCTCCCTCCCTCCCTCTCTCCCTTTCTCCTTCCTCCCTCCCTCCCTCTCTCCCTTTCTTCCTTCATCCCTCCCTCCCTCTCTCCCTCTGTTTCTCTCTCCCTGTTTCTCCCTCCCTTTCTCCTTCCCCCCTTCCTCCCTCTCTTCCTCCCTCCCATCCTTTCTTCCTTCCTTTCTTTCTCCCTTCCTTGCTTCCTTCCTATACTCTGTAAACTGAATAACACAATTTACTAGTCTTCAACTCCTAATCCAGGCGCAGACAGACATATGTAAGCAAATAATTTTCACACAGTAAATAGGACGTTAAAATGAAGATATTTCTAAAGCACTGTTTTTAAGAGGATAGACTGCAGAGCCAGACAGATTTTGAATGCCTACTTCACCACTTACCATCTGTTTGACCTTGGGCAAATAATAATCTTCGTTTTCTGTGTTCAGTTTCTTCAGATAGAAAGGGTGACAATGAGAACACTTCCTTCATCAGATTCTGTTCAACAGTATAAGAGTTGATACAGGTTAAGCTCTCTGAACAGAACTTTGCACATGGTGAGCTCTTAAAAAGACAGCTGTTCTTATTATAGATGAAAGAGTTACATGCTAAAATATTAAATCCAGATAGATACAGCCTAATAAGATCCTAAAGTGGAAGGAATCTTGGGCCACCCTGCAGCACTACCCCCTTGCTGCTGGAACCATCCCAGAAGAAGACATTCCTATGTTTGCAAATGTAGTTAGCGCAGAGGCCCTCAGCCACGTCAATACCTGCTTACCTCATCTTTTCAACACATTGCCCAACTCTGCATGATTCTTATCAAAGAACCACTCACTTATTTCTTCCAAGAAAAGGAGCCAAGAGGCATGATGTAATGCATGAAGATCTTCTGTGGTGACCTTGTAACTTCTGTGGTGTTGTCCACCTTGGCCGTTCATTTAACATTTAAGTTTGTTTTGTCTCAAATGAAGATAAATATTTTCCCACCTTGCTTTGAAAATTAGCTAACCAGACCTGTAAGTGGTTTTCAAGTATTACATTGCCTTACAGACTACACAAAATAATCAAAACAATAAAATGTTCTGAAGTTGGACACTGTTGACTGTATTACCATTTTAAGATTTGGTTATGTATTTTCCTTCACAGTCTCTGTAAGTGTGTCAGCTCAATCAGGATGCACAGTTTGAGTTACAGAACTGACTAAGGCTTTGGGAACCTGTGATCAGGTTCCCTCACTAATGTTGCTTTCCTCTCTAAAAACATGCTTTAGTTTCTGCATTGCTCTACAGGATCCATTTTTCAGAATCCTTTAAGATCTGTACTTCATGGAAAATACATGTGAAAAAGGTTGTTAGGCAGGTGTAGGTTATCGTGAAAAGTGAACAAACTGTGGCTAAGAGGTTTGAAATGTTTGCCCTTTTCCTCATCTTTTTTTTTTTTTTTTTTTTTGAGACAGAGTCTCACTCTGTCACCCAGGCTGGAATGCAGTAGTGTGATCTGTGCTCACTGCAACCGATGCCTCCCAGACTCAAGCGATTCTCCTGTCTCAGCCTCCCGAGTAGCTGGGATTACAGGTGCCCACCACCACGACCAGCTAATTTTTTTTTTTTTTAGTAGAGATGGGGTTTCACCGTGTTGACCAGACTGGTATTGAACTCCTGACCTCAAATGATCTGCCCACCTCGGCCTCTCAAAGTGCTGGGATTACAGGTGTGAGCCCCCACACCAGGACTTCTCTCATCTTTTCTAAGAATTCTGTAACACAGGGAGAAATATTAAAAAAATGAACTATCCATATATGCTGGGTAATTTATGTAATTAGATAAAGGAGAATTATGCATTTAGACAAAAGATGATATGCAGTTGTAGCTATTATATGTGAAAACTGCTGGTTAAAAATATAGGCATACAGAACTTTCTAGAAGTTAGCTTGTCAGCTATTGTCCTTGGTTATTAAGATGTGAATGCTCTTTTGGCTTCTTTTAATTGTATTTTTTTAGTTCTCTTAAGGACCACATACTTATTTTATAGCAAAAATGTTGACAATGTAAATTACCATGTAAGGTATAGGAAATACATTGAAATTCCTTTCCCTACATGGCTTTTCATGTCTTAATCTGCTCTTATTCTGGCTGTTTCATTACATTTGCTCTGTGGTTTGCCTTTTTCTTCATTTTCATTCTCACACTAGTTTCAGTTTTCATCATTTGATTCCAGGGAGTAAGTCCAGTGCTTGCCATTGCTGAAAGAGTGAAAAGAAAAGTTTTTTTGTTTGTTTTGTTTTGAGATGGAGTTTAACTTTTTTGAGACAGAGTCTTGCTCTGTCACCAGGCTGGAGTGCAGTGGCACGATCTCGGCTACTGCAACCGATGCCTCCCAGGTTCAAGCGATTCTCCTGCCTCAGCCTCCCAAGTAGCTGGGACTACAGGTGCACACCACCATGCCCAGCTAATTTTTGTATTTTTGGTAGAGACAGGGTTTCACCATATTGGTCAGGATGGTCTCGATCCCTTGACCTCATGATCCACCCGCCTCAGCCTCCCAAAGTGTTGGGATTACAGGTGTGAGCCACCGTGCCCAGCCAGAGTTTCACCTTTGTTGCCCAGGCTGAGTGCAATGGTGAAATCTCGGCTCACTGCAACCTCTACTTCCTAGATTCAAGCAATTCTTCTGGCTCAGGCTCCCTGGTAGCTGGGACTATAGGCACCTGCCATCACGCCTGGCTAATTTTTTGTATTTTCAGTAGAGACACGCTTTCACCATGTTGGCCAGACTAGTCTCGAACTTCTGACCTCAAGTGATCCACCCACCTCGGCCTCCCAAAGTGCTGGGATTACAGGCGTGAGCCACTGCACCTTGTTTTGTTTTTTTTGAGACAGGTCTCACTCAGCCACAGAAACGGGAGTGCAGTGGTGCAATGATAGCTCACTGCAGCCTCAAACTCCTGTGCTTAAGCCATCCTCCTGCCTCAGCCTCTAGAGTAGCAGGGACTGCCCTGGCAATTTGATTTTTTAAATTTTTTGTAGAGATAGGGTCTCACTGTGTTGACCAGGCTGGATAAAAAAGACGAGTCAAATCCTCTTCAACCTCTAAGACCATCAACAATTCTGAAGTTTTCATCTTCTTCACCTAGCACTCTTTGAATCTTGCTTTTCACCACACTTTTTCACTTACTTCTCACAGTTTTTCAGCAGTTCAGTTGTCAAGCATTTAGAGTGCTGACCTTACATGCAGGCCTCTCCTTCAAGGAATGAGGCACAGGATATTTGTGCCATTTTGGTTCATGACCTGATTCCTACCTGACTTTTTTATTCCTAAGGCTCTATGTTCCCATATGCCATACTTTTCTTTTCTCTTTTTTTTTTTTTTTTTTTTTTTTTTTGAGACGGAGTTTTGCTCTTGTTGCCCAGGCTGGAGTGCAGTGGCATGATCTTGGCTCACTGCAACCTCCGCCTCCCAGGTTCAAGCGATTCTCCTGTATCAGCCTCCTGAGTAGCTGGGGTTACAGGCATGCGCCACCACCCCCGGCTAATTTTGTATTTTTAGTAGAGATGGAGTTTCTCCATGTTGGTCAGGCTAGTCTTGAACTCCCAACCTCAGGTCATCGACCCACCTTGGCCTTCCAAAGTGCTGGGATTACAGGCGTGAGTCACCATGCCTGGCCCATGCCATCCTTTTCTTGTATTTATTATTACTGGCCTGCATCATTCCACACTTGAATTGATCTTACCTCAACCTGATGCACAATTATGTATTCATCCGAATGCCTTCAGGGTAGCCTAGGAACCAGAATAAGCACTGATTTAAAAGCCAAGCACCATTTTTTTGTATATATTCTATCTTCAAGCAATAAGTACTTTTATTGAGCATATGTTGTCTTGCTTCTAAGGAAGAAACACAAGAAGTGAAACCAACCAAAACATACACTTTTAAACCTGTAACTAGGAGTTCACCAACTCTTCTTACTGCATTTTGGAGGCTTGAAGTGGCCATGATAGTAGTGGTATTAATGAATAATGATCACCCTTTATGGGTAAGGCCCTATGTTGGGTGTTTGAATGCATCATCTCTAATTTTAACTCTCATGGCAGTCTGTGAGGCAGCTATCATTATTTTCCCTGTCATTTCACAGTTGACCAGACTGAAACACAAAGGTTGAATAAGCACTAGCTCACATATTTGGTAATAGTAGGGGTGGAGTCGAGATCTGAACCCAGGTCAATGTGACTTTGTTTATCCTTTTTCATCCGTGACTTAATACATGTAAAGCTTTTAGAACAATACTTATATAATAAGCCTTTATATAGAAGCACTACATACATGTTAAAATTGTTATTTTCCCTTGTTCCCTTATTTGGTAATGTTAATTTTTCTTCTCTTCAGCAGGTAGTAGTGGCTTGAGGACATCAAAGGCTTTACTATAGAAATGCTGCTCTGAGTTAGATCTATAATCAAGTGCATGGGATTGAACAAGAATGTATATAAAAGAAGCAGGCAGATCTCTTGTACCCTCTTTTCACTTCCCTCTTACGCATGCATGCTATTTCTTAGCGAAATATTTCAATCTTATAGAAAAAGTACTTTTCTCTACATTCCTGGGAAAGTAAGCTAATTTTATCCTGATAAACTTGCCTATCAGTTTGCTTCAGTAATCTTAAAGCTGCAGGGACATAAGACGTATTAAAATTATAGCTGATTTGAGGTTGCCTTTCCTTTGGCATCCTTAACAACGTGAAATCATTTGTATCTGCTTAAAATGAGCTTTTAGTTTAATTTACATTGAATGAAATCATCTTCTATTTATCTTAGAATAATCTCAGAATTTAGTTTGAGTTTTCCATCCAGAAAGGCAGATGGCATTTTCAAACGTGGGTCTCTCTCTCTCTCTTTCTCTCTCTCTCTCTGTCTGTCTCTTCCCCGTCTCCCTCTCAAGGACATCTGCTGAGCCACTCTTGGGGTGCCTGCTCTGGGCCTCAGGTTGATTAGCTCCACCTAGGAGCTCTGCACTGACACGTGTCACCCATCAGCTTTGAAGCAGTATTGCTGACCAGATGGTTGGCATCTGCATGAAGTGCCAGTACGCTTCTGCCAGATGCCCGATGGTGCTGCTAAGACAGATGGAAGGAGTCATTCCGGGCTCTCCAGAGCCCCTCGTTCTGGCAAGACCTGTCTTCTGGAATGATGTTGGTTCATTCCGAATGTTCAATCTCAACTTGAAAATATATTGGATTAGGAATGGTTCTTCAAGTAAGCCACAAGCTCCACCTGCAGGGAAGGGGTGTGACTGGCCTCTCCTCCTGGGGCTGTCTGTTCTGCCAATAGCCCTACCTGAGTGACCTACTCTTAGCCATGCTAGGGCTCATACCGATTTAACCTGCAGGAACTGGGATCAACCATGTAGCTACCTGGGTTCATGTGCAGAATAAATCTCCCTTTCCCTTGAATAAGTGGATCTATTTCAACAGTAACTGACTTATCTATTAGTATCTTACACAAATTTGTCTAGCTCTACTTGTGGGGCCTTTCTCAATAGTTTGTTGGATTTACCTTGATGTATAATGTTCTTTCTACCTCCACTGTATAAAGTAGGGGAAAGGTGGCTTTCTTCCCCCCACCACACAGGTATTTGCTAATGACTCTTTTTATTTATGAGGAGGAGGGGCAAGAGGAGGAGATGTGTGTAACCCTGTGGCAAGGATGGGACACTTGGATTGAGCTCTAGGACCATACATCTTGAAAATTCATCATTGTGCCACTAGAGTAATAAATTTTTAAGTTTCTCCCATGTTGTTGTTATATATCAAACTATTTGTTTTTGCCTAGGAAAAGACTAAGCTGGTTAGCAATATAAAATGCTTATTGTAGATGGTAGCCTGTTTAAAAAATCCAACAGTGCAATATATTTCCTTATACGCCCACATTCCCAAGTATAAAAGGTATCACTGTGAGGGTTTAAATAACTACCACACTAGCTGAGAGAATTACTTTTTATTCTGATTGGCCTATAAAATGGTAAGAGATGATTTTTATTTTTTCTTATAACTTAGGATTAATTACAAGATGCACAGACTTTCCATGCTATCATTGGCTTTATTTAAATGAGCTAGATTTGCTTAGTGAGTAGTAATCATTACTATAAAAATTGAATAAATTGTTTGATCTTGAGTTAAAAAATCTGTCATATTAACTGTTTGTTCTTCAAGTTTATGGAAGCTTTTATACCCCTGTGTACACTCTGCTATATGAAGCTCCATTTGTGCTTTCTCGCAGTTTTCACTCCCCAAAGTGGATATTCACACACTGATTGGTTATCAGTCTCAATCATTGTTAATTACCTTTTTGTTTTCCACTCCAGGGTCCCTTGGTGCAAATATATACCTGACTCTGGTATTGTGTCAGCCCTCATCATCAGCTTGAACCTTTTATCTGGGCTTCACATCTAATCAGCCCTTAGATTGGTTGGTTGCGTCACACAGATGCATTTTGTACTCCCTTCCTCTCCCATCTCCCTGGTCCAGGCTCTCACCACTGCTCCCTCAGACTAAAACTTCATTTACCCTGTTAACTGATTTCTCTGTCCTGGTCTTCTTCCCCTCCAGTTTATTTTATGTAATATGACTAAAATAATCTTCTAAAAATAAAAATCTATTACTGTAACTTCCCACCCTGCTGAGGGTACAGTCCAAACCTCTTACATGGTATTTCCAGGCATTACTGCCTTTCTCCAGCCCCCTTCCTCGTGGGGCCTTCCAGAGAACTGCAGGTTTCTGTACTCAGCATGGGGCTCCAGGCTTCAGAGCCCACAAAGTGTTCATGCTGCCTGAGATCCCCTCCCCACCTTTGTTTTCCTGGTGAACACCTCTTTCTTTTTGCATCCCATTAAAATGGACAACCTCCCCCTAGTCTCCCACTAAATGAGCAAATATTTGTCCTCTCTCCATTGCCTACATTCTTAATCTTGTCTCTTGTGGCACTTAATTACTGTATTCTGATTATGTGTCGACATACCTGTTTACTCGTGAGACTGTGAACTCCTTGTGCCTGGATGTTCTTAGTCAACTTTGTAATCCCAGAGCCTAGTACAGAATTTGACACAAGTGTGTGTTTAGTAAACATTTGTTTAATTGGTTCAGTTCTCTTCTAAATGTTCTCTATATTGGCAAACAGGTTACTAAGAGGATTAGAAGATTGGATCTTGGGTACCTCTGTGAGGTGTTCTTGTCTGATTAGCTCAATTAAGAATACAGTGTTAACGAGGCCAAGGTCTTAACTTTCAATTCTCTGTGGGACAATTAACTTTGTACTTCAACTGTCAGTAACTTCAGTGAGTTGCATGGTAAGTTGCCTGGTATCATTGGTTCCAAGGCAAATGCGGAGAGAGGATGATTAAGCTCAAGGCAAATCCATCTCAACTATTAGACAAATGGAATTAAATATATTCCTTATTGATATCAAAAGCATGACTTCATACTTCAGTGTGAAATGAGCACCTTGTTTGGTCCACAGCACTTATCCACATGTACTGATGTACTTGACTCAAAGGGCTCTTTGCTGCAATAGAGGTGGCAGAAATACCACCTGGTCATCAGAGTTTTGCAATAAAAACAGTAATAGTCCATTCCCAGATCTTTAGGATGGCCAGCCTCTAAGCCTCTTGTCTACCCACCTGCCTCTCCGTGTCTGTCTTCCAGGTGAGACGATGCGCATCGCCTCCTCCGAGTTTGCTGATGACCCATGCTCGTCGGTAAAGCGCGGCACCATGGTGCGGGCGGCAAGGGCTTTGCTCTCCGCGGTGACACGCTTACTCATCCTGGCGGACATGGCAGATGTCATGAGACTTTTATCCCATCTGAAAATTGTACGTATGTGGAACTTATCAAAACTTTCTTTATGTGAGTGGCAATCTTGACCATGTGTATTACAGCTCTGGCCTCTACTCTAGATGCTTCATTGCTCACCAGATCACTTCGTTACCTACCCATGTGGTGCCCACCCCCAACTTTTTCTAATAATAAAATTATATTCAATAATATATTCAAAGATTTTTGTAAGACTCACTTGAATTATTTTTTTTTTCCTAAAAACTGAGAGTTTAGATTTCTCCTTACTTCCTGGAGTGTGTAACAGTACATTCTTTTAGGCTACAGAGGCTGGACGGGGTGGACCTGCCTTTGTCCTGTCTCAAGATTCAGAGCAATGTTGTTCCATGTGATAGTTCAGGTTGGGGTCAGCTCTGCTGAGTAGCTGACCACCTGTGCCCACCTTAGTGTGGATTACATGTTGAATATAGTTTGCTATCTACTCTAGCCTTGCTCTCCTGTAGATATATGGATTTTGAAACATATATTGGCAATGAAAAGGGGCCCCATCCACATTTCCCATGGCTAAAGTCAATCTGGTTTCACCAAGCCTGGCATCTAAAATATCTGGATTGGTTCTTTCGGTGGACACATGCTTGTCCCACTAACCCACAGAACACCATTATATGTGCCTTGCTTTTCATGGTTTCTTTTAATTCTTTTGTTTCCTAATAGAAGTGAAGCCCTGCTCTCATCACAAATTTTAATGGAATAGTGATTAAGGCTACCTCCCCAGTCCTTAAGTACTGGTCCTTTTTCTGTTTTCCTATTTGCTGATTGGTATCTAGTTGCAACAAGGATGGTTCAACACTTTAACAAAGATGATGTAACTTAGCTGCTTGGGAATATGGCCTCTGCTTAGAGAATCCCTATACCATACCCTCATTGAAATATGATTCCTGAACAATTGGCACCAACTCTGGACTGATTGCAGGGTCCTTAGATGATGAGATGCAAGCCACATTTTCCATTTTGGAGAACCAACCAATTGCTTGCTTGGTTCCCCCACTGTCCTGGGCTTTCCTGGATTATCATGTTTCCTATCAGCCAATCTTCCTGTCTTATTTTCTTTATCAGTGAAAACAGGTTATGAGGAGGGGCCAGGGGAGATAGGAAATGAGTAACGAGAGCCTGTTCTCACCTCACCGTTGAGTTCAGGTTTGTTCAGTAGGAGGAATCACCAAGAAATTACTTAAATCATAACTATTCTCTGTCAAAAAACCTTGGGCAGGATCTTTTACACAAGCTGGCCCCAATAAAGTAGCCAAGATTTCCAAGTTTTATATAAATTCTGGAAAAATATGAAAGGCCTCAAATTCCAACACCTACAGTCTGAGCTCCGAGGTCATAGACATAAGGAAGCATATCTCTTTATGGCTTCTATACAGGTTCCTGAGGAGCAAGGGATGCCAAGAAACTGCTTGGAAGTTTGTTTGTTTTGTTTTTTCTTAGGAATTTTTCAGGGAATGGGTTCTGCAAAGCCAGGAAAGGCTCTTGAAATTGGATGAGGTGAGCAGTTTGAGGAGAGACTTTACCTATTTCAGAGGCTGTTGAAGGGCAGTACAGTACTATAATTAACCATTTAGCTGGTAGAGTCAGACTAACTGGGTTTAATCTTGGTTTGGTATCTACTTACCATCTGTGTGGCAACCTATCAGGTAAATCTGAGATATCTCATCTGTTAAAGTGGGACTAATGGCAGTGCAGCCCTCAGGTGGTGGGGAGGTTTGAATGGGGACGATTCCTATGAAGCACTTATTCCAGAGAATGGCACAAAGTGAGTGTCCTGTCAATGGCAGCTGAGTAGGCAGTATAAGATCACTGGAACCACTTGTAGGCTGCCATACTGGCTGCCGTTCCTCCAGCCCATTCTCTGTTATATGCATCTTTTCAGTTACACAAAACTTACTTCTCAAGCATGTTTTGTTATCTTTCCCTCACAGCCTAGTTAGTCTTCGAAGGCAATATTTTAAGATAAGTCTTTCCACAGAAGGACAATCTTCCTTTACCCCAGCAAGGAAATAATAGGACTGAACCTAAAAAAATTAACCTTACATCTCACATGTCATTGTTTGCTGTGTTGTGCTGTGCTGTGGAAGGCCCTGTCAGCAACTGTCAGGGAGTGATGATGGGCTGAATATCCTTGCTGAACTGCCTACACTCCACACTCGAAAAGAGTGATAAATCCAGGGCGATGACGCCATGTGTGGTACCAGTTGCCTCCTGCAGTCCTGCCTCTCAGCCCACCTGTTTTGACCAGTGCCGTTGGCTCATCAGATCACAGAAGCCTAATG
This sequence comes from Rhinopithecus bieti, assembly GCF_001698545.2. Taxonomy (NCBI): domain Eukaryota; kingdom Metazoa; phylum Chordata; class Mammalia; order Primates; family Cercopithecidae; genus Rhinopithecus; species Rhinopithecus bieti. The sequence goes on along the minus strand of NW_016809081.1, from coordinate 1,200,357 downwards.
TAATGGGGAATCAATTGCAATCTCTTCTCCACAGAGCCGAGTAAGGGAAGTTAAAAAAAAAAAAAAGATTTAGCACAAAATCATGGAAAGGTCAACCTGGCAATATTAAGTAGTCCTGTCAGACTGTCAGTAGTAAAATTAAAAATGTAGACTAGATAACACATTTGTTCTACTTAGAGCGCATGTCTGTAGCAAACAGCTGTGGTGGAATGTTGCTATCTTGTGGAGCAAATGAGAAACTACAGTTCCTGGTGCTGTCAGGTGTTTTCTCTCATGAGCTCTTGCCCCTACTCCCTCCAAAAAAAGAGAGTATGTCAGTAATTTGTTGCAAACAAACGTAGCACATAGTTCTACTCAATAGTATGTCAGTTCTTTTGCGCAGAAGCGTATCTTCTCAGGACTGATAAAGAAATGTATTGTCTGCAAGCTTCTATTTATTTGTTTTTCTGTAACGCAGGATGCAGAACATATCAAATATCTTTATGTGTTTTGATGAAGCAAGTTAGAAAATATTTACACCTTTCTCAAGGATTTTTTAAATAAACAATGAGTTTCTTTACCACCTGGATGATAAAACATAGATGAGAAAGAAAAGAGTGACAGTTGCTTTCTCATAAGAGTAAAGTAGTGACTCTGGTTTTCTAGTAGGTTCAGATTGAGTAATACCCTGTAGTGAGACTACAGCCTCCTGCTGTGTTAACTGCTACATATCTCTTTTACCTTTAAGTGTTACACATAATATTCTACTTTTTATCTTTTAGGCCATATGTCAAAGTTTTATTTGCGTTCTTTCCAGATGTTAATTTTTCTCATCTCTGAGTAACTTGGAGGAACATGGAGAGAATTACCTTGTTTCCCAGCAACTTATATTCACATTTTTTCATTAGCAGTTCACCAGGTTGATGAAGAATAGTCACTTAAGTAATCATGGGCAAATGTTGTTCAGCCTCTAAAAATGAGTGAGGGATTAGGAGCCCTGCCAAGGTCATGTGGTTTGGCAGTGTGTAGGTCTCTGCATTTTGCTACTTGACAATTACATTTAGAAACTTAAATGTATATGGCTACTGAGAAGTTCTTCTCAGATAACACATAGATGTCTTAGTGCTCAAGTTATGCTACTTGTTTGCTACTTGTTCTATCATGCAAGTATTTGTGGTACTTTAATATTGAGTTCTCTTTGAGTATATTAAAGATTCACATGACTGCAAAAGGCTTTTGCTGCTGCTGTTATTTTAAATTCAGGAGGATAGTGATAGAACAGTAGGTGACTTACAGTTCTAGTGCCCACTTAGCACCCAAGCGATAATTTAATGCTCCTGAGTAAAGCTAAAGTAATCATTTACATTTCAGACACCATTTAAAAATACTGAATTATAATCAATTTTATTGTTGAGGCTGCTGGCAAATGATTTCCTAGCCAGATACCTGGAATATCCTGCAATCAGTTCACATTGTCAGTGTGTTAAGTTGATATGTGGCATCCTGGAATTTTAAAGGAACTCTGCATGTCAATCAGTGATCATGGAGAGGGATGTTTATTTTCCCTGGGCTCTGAACTGATGTAATCAGATTATATTGTCAATTATTAGCATGAGCGATAGCATGACACATAAACTCATCTAGATGTGTATGTCAGAGAAAACAATCACCTTCTTTCTATCCTCAGGCTAGATAGTGGGATAATGATGTTCTTGAATATTTGATAATTTCTCTCTAGAAAATGGAATAGCAAGATAGAAAATAGCAACCCTTAGTCAGCTTCTCAAGAAGTCAAGTTTCCTTAGTGGCTACCAGAGGTCAAATATAGTGCTGCTGTTCTAATGTGGCAGGCGGAGGAGGGCATTGGTGAGACATGATGATCTTAACATTAACTGTCACTTTGTGAGTTTAGCATCAAATAGCCTCATGCAGCCTCAGTAGTGTATTATTTCTCAAGTCTGCTGTTTAGTCCTGAAGTTCTAATGTGGCTCTTGTGTTTGAATAACAACAGTCAATTGGTATTATAAAATAGCCTTGTCTCTCATTATAAATGCAGAAAACATGGCCCAGGTTTTTAGCATGTCTTTTCTGTCATAGCTATCATGGTATTAGCTTCATGCAGCTGCATTGTTCATAATTTATTTATTTATTCAGTTATACATTTAAAAACTACTTATTAGGTGCTGACCATAGGCAAAACACTGTGCCAAGATGTATTACTTCAAGGGTGAATAAGACTAGGCTCCTGCCTTCAAAACCTTACAGGCTACTGGGGAGACATTAGGACATTAGCATAGAGTGCAATGCATGTTAGGAAAGGGTGCATATTGCTGTAGTCTCACCCAGAAGGAACATATAATTATGAGGCTTTCTTTTGTAAATAACAAAAAACCTAATTCTACCTAGTTTTTTGAAAAGGGAATATTTTGGCTCACCAAATTAAAAGTCCAGAGGCAATAGCTTCAGGCAAAACTTGATCAAGCTGCAAACGCATGATAAAGACCAGGTTTTCTTTCTTTTCCTCCTCACTGAGGACTCTGTTCTCTGTAGCCCCTTATAGGGGGTCTCATAGTCTCAAAGCACTTGCCAACCATTTTGAAGGCTGCATGATCCTAGACTAAAGATAGCACAAAAGAAGAAATTCTCTTTCCTGATAGCTCTAAAAAAAAAAAATTTGTTTTCCAGAAGACTAAAAAAAAAAAAAAAAAAAAAAAAAAAAAAAAAGTTCTACAATCTTATTAGGCACAGTTGGTCTCTCAGTCATGTGCATATCTCTGAGTTAATTATTTAGAGGGATAACAGAATATGCTAATTTCTTAGTTAACATGATCAGGACTCCTGCTGTTTGCTCACCCCAAGCTGGAAATGGGATCAGTTTAACCATATTGTATTGCTGCACAATTTAGGATAATATGAGAAAGGATGATGTGGTTGAGAGAGGGAGGTCTCAAGATTGGGTCTCATTGAACTAAATGAGGTTTGCCTCTCCTTGAACCTATGGCTGGGCCTAGATTCAATAAGTCACAGTCTCAAGTCCAAGCTGGGGGCCGAAAGTTGGGGATAACTGGAAAGAGTTGGCCCCATCGAAGAGTTGGGGGATGAATCATTCTGTCCAATGATGAGAACACAACCACACAGTCATTTAAACAGGGAACATTTAAGTAATTCTTAACTCTAATAGCAGTTTGTAATAACAAGGGATTAGCTCATAAGAAGTGACGAGAACGCTAAGGAATATGGGAATGGCAGATATGAGGAGACACTGCTACCCCTGGGGCTGGCATAGGGCAGTCTAGGGAGGACCCCACCCTACCAGGCCTGAGATCCAGTTGTTGTTGGAAGGTGTGGCCTTTTGTCACTTAATGACAAAGGAGTCACTAAGGTGCCACACAATATAATGGAGCTTGCTAGAAATCTGCCCTTTGGATTACTGAGGAAAGCTGCTCATGGAAGGGTGTCTCACTGGAGACATTCTGCTACAGAATTGCCCAGCGGGGCATACTGAGCGGAAGCTGCTGGCCGCCTGGTGCTGGAGAAGCTTCCCCTGCTACAGGAGCCCGTTGAAGGAGCACAGCAGAACCAGGAACCAAACCCTTTCCTCTGGCAGCATCTATGCAACACTCTCCACTGACAAAGCTTAACATCAGGCCAACTGGGAAAGGAGAAATATTTCAGGGGCCCATCCATATTTTCACAGTGCAAGCAGAAAAGGTAAATTTGGATTTAATAGCCTATGCAGGAAAAGAGTATGTTACTGAAGGAAAATAGGGTTCTATTACCGTAAGAAGGGAGATAACAGATTCAGATTAGGCAACAGATTTCAACTACAGAGAGCTTTGTGAAGCAAAGAAAGAACAAAGGCATGAGATTAAGAGAGGAGTCTTGGAGTGTTTGAAACACCAGTGATTCTATTGTTGAAGCACAGTGGGCAAGGTGGGGAGAGGCAATAACAAGTTGAACAGAGAGATCCAGGTTATGGAGGGTCTTGGATAACATGATAATTAGTTTGCACTCTAGGTATAGATTATGGGGAGCCATTGAGTAGTGCTAAGAATTTGATTCAGATTAGTGATTTAGAAAAGTAATTATGGTAGCAGCGTGGAGAAGGAATTAGAAGAGAGACACATAAAGAGACTATTGAAGTTATCCATGCCTGTTAATGAATGAAAAGCTGGCTAAGGCAATGGCAGTGTGTATTGTGAAAAAGAGGTAGATTTTACAGATACTCAGGATATAGAGTTAGAATGAATAGAACCTGGAGACTAATCATATGGGGCAAGTCTTTAGAAACTCATTCTTTCTGAAAAATCAGTGCAACATAGCTCAGAAATTGAGTATGGGCTCTAGAGCAAACTACCTGGGCTCAAATCCAGGCTCCTGCACTTACTTGCTGTGAGACTTCTGACGGGTTATACAACTTCTCTGCTCTGATTTCAGTCTCTACTGGATAAGCATATGGGAATAAGAAAAGTATCAAATTCGAAGAGCTGTTTTTGGGGACTAAATAAGATAGATGTAAACCATTTAGAACACCTGCCTTGTATATCATAAGAACTCAATGACACTGGGGTCTTTTTTTTTTTTTTTTTTTTTTGCACAAACTGAAAATAACTTTGGAAATATGTAATAAACTAAATTGTACTTTTTATAACAAGACACTTGAAGCATCAATGACGCTAGCATGTAATTGTCCTTTGCTTTTGATGAAATCATTTTTTTCTTCCCTTGTTGACAAGGAAAGACACAATTGAATCAAGAAGACCAACGTATCCTTATGGGGCAGAAATATAAAGTATGATAATGCTGAGACACCAATGGCCATACCAGAGTATATGATTAAATAAGTACAGTAGTTAGATGGCGGGTCTTACATGCATTCATTCTTTCATGCATTTGGCCAACTCCTTTTCCAAGAGAGAGATTTTTTAATTTCCCTGTAAAAGTAGACTCTAACAAGAGATTTACATATGATCCATTAAATCGTTTTGTCAGTGTCACTCAAAATCCAGTCAACTTAGGTGTCAGTAGTAAACCTCTGGAATGGGGTCAGTCTGTCCAAACAGAAATGGTAGTCATAACAACAATGATTTCTAGTAATGGAATGGACAGCAATTTTCTACAGAGAACCGGAACACACAGTACGGGCGGGGATGTATCAGACTCCTCAGTTCCACACTATCCCATCCCCAGATGCCGACCTCATGGTAGATTCTGCATAAATACTTAATGAATAAATGAATTATAGGGCTGCTTTTTTATATTGAAGTAAATAAGTAAAGTTTCAATCAGGAAAATTAGACACTGATTTACTATCTCAAACAATATGACACAGTTCTAGACTAAATAATAGAGATAGACATGCTTGCTTTAGGAATGGGGGTACAGGCTATTTTGAACAGGCCTGTGAGAAGGCCAAGATTTTCAGAGTCGTAAGTGACAAGTTCTGAAAACAATTTTTTAACCCACTAAATTGGGTTTTAGTGGGTTAGTGTCTTTTCTAGAAGTGTCAGTCTTTTCAGCTTTATCTATTCACTGGTTATAAATATTAAGGACAAAAATATATGGTTCAGCAAAGAGTTCTGGCTTTGGTGTTTATAAGCCCAGCCTGGTCAGTGGGAGAAGAATGGCTGGCTGTAATGTCCAAGATCAAGAGGGCATTTTTAACAGGAAAGGATATGACAGCTGCCTCTGAGCGATCCCTTTATGTCAGCTCATTAGAAGTCATTTCCCAATCCAGGGCATAAGAGTCTTCCAAACCTCCCCCTTATCAAAGGGCTCAGCCGTTGACACCAGTATCCTTCTTAGAGCCACCACTAGGCAGCCCACTGCCTGTAGTTTCTCTGCAGCTTTCTTTCTAGTCCTCCCAGCGCCCCTGTCATCTGCAGACTTTCCAAGAGTAAGACAGAAATTTTCATCTTCAAAATTATTAAGGCATTTTTCCCCCATGCGGCAAGTTGGTATCTCTATTTAATGAGCCCCTAATGCTTGCCATACATTTTGCTAAGCATTTGATATTTTGCATTTATTATCTCCTTTAATTCCCACAAAACCTGTGCATAGTGTGTAGACATTATTATCCTCATTTTATTAATGAAGATGTGAGGATTGGAGAGGTGAAGTAGCTTGCCAGGATCACAGAGCTTGCCAAAGACATCGTTGGGATTCAAATCCAGACCAATCTGATCACACAGTTGTACTTAACATTCTTCATGCTGGGGCCCACAGAGGTGTATATTGGTTAAAGTGTCCCCTGTTCTTTTCTGTATCTTCTGCTTTTGTTCAACTGGCAGTCTTTAACTCCTCCATGAACAGTTAATGTTTGAGAGCAAGGTATTTGTTTGGCCCATAGGAGTCAATTTTCTTTCTCTAGCTGCCTGGAAAGAACAAAAGATCCTTGACTGTTCAAAATAAAGACTTAATTTTTATATTAATTTTGAATTGTCAATAGTGTCTGTTCACTAAACTTGTTTTTTCTTCTTTTTCTATGTCCCTTCAATATTCTATCTATCACCTATCAATCATCTATCTATCTAATCTATCTATCCTATCCGTCATCTGTCTATCCATCCATCCATCCATCCATCCATCCATCCATCCATCCATCTCCATCTCTCATCTGTCTACTAGCAGTGTGTGCCCATAATCCAGACTTTGGTTCCATTTCCTTTATTTCTGTGGGACCTTGGACAGATTCTGCCCCATGAGTCTTTATGAGAAGTTTTAGACTTCTTAGATCCTTCTGGATTCAAACTCTGCATATAATTAAGTTTACCTTTACACGGAAAGACCCATTCTTGCTTGGTGTTTCTTTGGAGAAATATTTTATTGACTTATAAGAACAAATTAAAACTGGCATCTAGATTCTTCAGAGAAAACCACTGAGAAAATAAGTTATGTGTAACGCTGTAAAATGAATATTCTAAATTGGTCTGATTAATAGCCGATAAGAAGCCTGTTTTATATATATTAGAAAACAAATCCAGAATTTAGCTCCCTCTGAGATAATTATTTTGCTCTTCCCTGAAACCAGTTTTTATGTCCCGAGAAGAGATTTACATCTCAAATAAGCAGCAGGAACAAATTAGCTGCCAAGAACTGTCCTTTCAGTGATGCTGTTGATAGCCAAGTTAAGATGATTATAAATCTATTAGAATGTACAACACCATTGATTTTGGTGTTTCAAAGATTTGAGGTACGAGATTCTCATTAAACTATAAAAATGTTTTAAAAGTGCCTTTCCATACCATAAAATATAATTTGACTTGAGTGCCTAAAAAACCTAACACATGACAGTTCCTTTTTCAACTGCACTTCCTTTTTTACATTAGCACTATTAGAGCCTAATAGGAATTGAGAATGACTAACATTGAGGAGTTACATCATCATTTCATATTTTTATAATTAGAAAAAAAAAGAAGATGCATGCTTTCCATAGAAATTGAGAATGGAAACTTAAATTTCCCAATCCAGCACATAAGCATTATGTGGCATCTAGATTAACCTCCCTCTCAACCCCCGCCACCAGTATCATTCCAAATTACTTCCTTTGCTTGTTACCACTCTGTCCTTACTAAAAGGAGTTAGCCTTTTTGGTAAATTGAATGGTATTACATATCTCTGGGACAAAAGACTTGATGATATTCATTATTACTGGCTTAGATACATATTCTCTTCCTTTGCTCAGTGCACTTGATAAGGAAGTGAAATTAGCCACCTTTGTGATTGTGTCAAGCCTCAATTAAGTTCAGATTTGAGTTAATATAATCTATGGCTATTTTCAGCCATTGTAGTTGTCATTTGTGTTTCAGAATTGTCAAACAATGCACTGTCTGTACAATGCCCTTTAATTTGCCCAAAATTAAGCAAGAGCCTATCTGAATTCTGCCCAAGTATTTCCTGCATTTCTCATTCCTCTTTCTTTCAAAGCTGCCTTAGCGCTCCATTCCTCTCTCAGGAAATGGAACTAGTTGGGGGCCTCTATCAGACTCCCTTCATGTTTAAGAACAGTTGATTTTCCAAAAACATGTCTGTCTTGTGCTTTATTCACTCAGGACCGTGTTCCTGGCTATTTCCACTGATGAAATTATTTCTATAAAGATGCTGCCTGACTGACAGGGACTTAGTGGACTCCTTCACCACAATATCTTAATTTTAGATCATTGTATCCACAGGTGGGATAACTTAAAGGTTTACGAATTGTGGAATTTTTCACACCATATTGAAGTTAAGATCATTGTGGAGGGGAGAATAATACTTCTCAAAACTTAAATTATTTATAAAGGAATTTTGATGGAATTCACAATTCAAGTCCAATGCTACTATGGAAAAGTTCAGTGAGACAGTTTGTGGGGATTTGGAAGCATGGCACATTGGTAGGGTGGTGTGCTTGCCATCATCCTGTCCACCCCCATTCCACTCCAATGGATACCACCTTAGTGGTATAGCATCAAAATTCCTTTATAAATAATTTAAGTTTTGAGAAGTTTTATTCTCCCCTCCACAATGATCTTAACTTCAATATGGTGTGAAAAAATCCACAATTGGTAAACCTTTAAGTTATCCCATCTGTGGATACAATTAACTAAAATTAAGATATTGTGGTGAAGGAGTTCGCTAAGTCCCTGTCAGTCGGGTAGCAACAAAACTTCAAATTCACTTGCTTTCAAGGAAACAATGTTTCCTCTTTCCATTGGATGGAGAGGTATAAACTCAGCTTAAAATTATAATCCCTTTAGGTTGGGTGCGGTGGCTCACGTCTGTAATCCCAGCACTTTGAGAGGCCGAGGTGGGTGGATCACGAGGTCAGGATATCAAGACCATCCTGGCTAACACTGTGAAACCCCATCTCCTACTACAAAACACACATACAATTAACAGAGAAACAAAAGAAAAAGTCTTAACACAGCATCTGGTGGCGGTACTTGTCTACGTCCCGCAGCTACTAGGGAGGCCTGGGTGCAGGAGAGAATGGCTTGGAGAATACAGGAGGGCCGCAGCCTCTGCAGTACAAGGCTGAGAAGTATTATCGCCACTGCACTCCAGCCCTGGGCCGACAGAGCTGAGGGACCTCCTCTCAAAAAAAAAAAAACACAAGAGAAAAAATGATAATCCAGGGTACCCTTTAGTCCCAGTCTAGAGATGTTGTCCAACATTGGTGCAGGATTCATGCTGTCCTAAATTTTTAGCAGCTCAGGAATTTCTCCAGTCTCTGTTTGTAAACCATTTTTCTCTTCCTGAAGCTTCTAGATTTTTTTCTAAACTTCAGTATTTTTTCTTCTCAAATATATTTTCCTTAGTGTTTCTACTTAAAGGTTGATATTCTTTCCAAATCATACTTTAATAAAATATAATAAATACAGGATTTTGTGTGCACCAGGAGCTCAGCAATTATTTCTTTTGTATACAAAATATTTTTTAAGTCTTGAACAACTATTTAATCTGACTACACATGATTGTTAGAGGAACTCTTCTCCCATTTTTTCATTTACATGTTAACACTAGTGTTTTAGATTTTTTGGGTGCAAATTCCATTTCTAACATGTTGAATAATATTTAAATACTATCCACTAATAAGATGTTGTTTTTCACCACTGCAGGTGGAAGAGGCCCTGGAAGCTGTCAAAAATGCTACAAATGAGCAAGACCTTGCAAACCGTTTTAAAGAGTTTGGAAAAGAGATGGTGAAACTTAACTATGTAGCAGCAAGAAGACAACAGGTGGGAAAGATTTTGGAAATGCTAGGGGAGAAAATGGGTGAGTTTACATAACCCCGTAGCTTTATAGGCCTGAACAATGGATCAACTGCGTCTGCTTGCTATCAAATGCCCTAAGAACCTGTGATGACAAAGACTGGTTCCTGCAGGGGCCAGTTGTGATGCCACGGTGGGCTCTGGACCAATCTCTGGCCCCTACCTATATGCAGGCCACAGATTACTTGCTTTGATGGGACCCACCCTGCTAGCCCTACTACACTCTAATCTTCTATCCACCGTAGGAACACAGCTCTGATGTCAAGTGAAAATTATTAAACTGTGGGGTGGTGCTGTGGTCAGTCTCTGGATGTCACCCTTTGCCCTCACTTTTTATCTCCTAGTCTTGTGAATACCACCACACATATGCACTCCCAGGATGTGTAGTATGTGGGGTGAAATTTTTATGAAAGAGAAGAAGAAAACATGAACAAAATGAGAGGAAAGGCACGGAGGGGGATGGAGAAAGAGAGAGAGAGAGAACGGGGGAAAAGGGGAGGGGAGGAAGGGAAAAAGGGGTGAGAAGAGCTCAGGCGAGCGTGAGTCACTGTGATGATTCTGTGTGACCTGGGATCTCCTCAGCCTCAGTATTAGTTCGTTCTCATGCTGTTACAAAGAACTGCCCTGAGACTGGGTAATTTATAAAGAAAGGAGATTTAATTGACCCACAGTTCCACATGGCTGGGGAGGCCTCAGGAAACTTACAATCATGGAGGAAAGGGAGGTAGGCACCTTCTTCACAAGGCAGCAGGAGAGACAGTGAGCAAGAGCAGGGAAAACTGCCTTATAAAACCATCAGACCCCGTGGGAACTCACTCTCTATCACGAGAACAGCATGGAGGAAACCGCCCCTATGATCCAATCACCTCCCTCCCTCCACACGTGGGGATTATAGGTCCCTCCCTCCACATGTGGGGGTTACAATTCAAAATGAGATTTGGGTGGGGATGCAGAGCCAGACCATATCAGCCTCCCTTTTGCCTAGGGATTTCTCAGTTTCAGCTAGCTCTGTTTGCTCACTGGATACCTTTAGTATTTTGTTCCCACAGAGTGGGTTTTTATTCTTTTGCATAGAAAAAAATATTTCCAAATGTGGAAGGATCTCCTAAAATCCTTTCACCCATCCTCTCGACTGCTTCCAGAATTTTTAAAAATATTTTGGGCCATTCGTAGTTTCTCTAACTTTCTCTCCGACCAACAGGAAAGTTCCACTCAACAAACATTTGTTGAATGTTCATTCTGTGCCAGGCTTAGGTGAGGCTGGGATTAGGAACTTAACCAAGAGCTAGTCCTTTGTGAGACAGGCACATAAATGTAATTTTCGTTTATGTGGTTATTTTAAGTATGTTTTATCAGAAGAATTCCTTGTTCGAAGGGAAACTTGTATGGTAGCCCAATGTGTAATATAAACAGGAGCAAAGTTACTCTGAATAGTGAGAGAGAGGTAGAGAGCCCAGGAGACTACTGGTGCAGGCCCCAGAGTCTAGAAGCCTAGGAACCTGGTGTTCTGATGTCCAAGGGCAGGAGGAGAAGGGCATTCTGCTCTGAAAGGGAGACAGAGAATGAATTCACGCTTCCTCCACCTTTTTGTTCTATCTTTGCCCTCAGCCCACTGGATGGTGCCCACCTACATTGAGGGTGAAGCTTCTCCATTTAATTCACTGGCTCACATGCTGGTTGCCTCCTAAAACACTTTCACAGTGACACATTCGAAATAATGCTTCATCAGCCTTCTAGACACTCCTCAATCCAGTCGAGTAGACACCTAAAATAACCAACACAGATATGTTGATTTTGAGATATCTACATTGAAACATCAAAAAGAGAGAAGTGTGGCCTGGAGATAGAAATGTGGGTCATCAGCATGTAGCTGACATTAAAAGCCACGAGAATATAGATGATGTTCATGTGAAAATACCTACAGTAATTATTTTTGCTTCATTAATACTTTAGTTGATTGTTAGTTCAGACTCTTTCAAGAAAATTTAGAAAAACAGTAGAACAGAAAGAAAGGGGAAAAGCACATCATACCCTACCACCCACAAAGAATATGGTGCTGATATTTTGGTATATTTTCTTTCAGATATTTAGCTTCACATTTTAATGTATTTAAAATCAAACTATGCATACAAATATGCATATTGTGTTCTGCTTTTATCTTATAAATAGTATTCATGTTATTAATTTTTAGAAACTAATTTTAATCATCATATACTCCAATATGAAGGTTTCAGTAGTTTTTTTTCAACCAATTCTTGATAATTCAATATTTAGATTGTTTCCAGTTTTTTTCTTATGGTTAAAACATGCTTCTTCAAGTATCTTTATGGAGAGATTTGCGCAACCCGCATTTCTCACTTGTGTATTTAGATCTATTTTATCATTTTATTATTTTTTTTCTGTATAGATACCCAGGAATGGATTTTCTGAACCAGATGTTCTGATATTAATAAAGGCTTTCATGACTGTTTAGGAGAAACTTACCTCTCGTGCCCAAGTCATTGCCCTGCGTAGAGAATACATTCAAATATTTGTTACCTGTTTATCCATTTTCATCTCTGGGGCTCAAATTAGATAATCCCAATTTAGAGATTGTGTTACCTAGTATCCATCTTTTAATGCTTAAAGAAGAAAAAAGATGGTTCAGTAAATTGTTCATTATTTATTACCAATTTTCTTGAAAATCATAGATATAAAATATAATGTGTTTGTCTCAGAATTATTTTGACCAACAAAACAGAAGATGTAGTTTCTTGTTACCAGGTCATACATCTGTCATATGCCAAATGAGCAAATAGGATGAGAAGCCCAGTGATTCAAATACCCTTTACTGATGTTTTCCAGCTGGAAGAATATTCTCCTAGAGATACACAGCTGGCAATCCTGCATGGCTCTCAGAGAGCAACACCGCTTTGACATTTCTGAAAATCGTGTGAACATTTTCTCAACAACAGTCTTTAAAGATGGAAATAAAGACTCCCTAGTGGTATTATTTTGTCATCCAAAACTAGGAAAACAAATCATCTTTGGCCTGTTATTTTCTGTTCTCTAAACTTAATGATGAGCTGCCATTAGAGGCTGTCAACAACAACAAAGAAAGGACCCTATTCTGAAAATGATAATGAAGGGACATTGATGTGCTGAGCAAAAATCAGAAGTTTGGTTTCCCAGGTTTGTAACAATAATTGAATATGGAGGCAAGTAGGGCCTCAGAAGACTGACATTTTCAGGTTTTGTCTCTGTTCATAACTTACTCTGTGGCCCATGCAATCAGCTTACCTTGTTAGTGGCTTGGTTTTTATATTCTTTCAGCAATATTTTATTGAATGCCTCTTATAGGCCAGCCACTGTGCTGATGACTGAAGAACCACTGAATAAGACAACTAGGGCTCCCTGCTGTCATTAGAGGTACATTATAGAAGAAAAATTTATGCTCAACAAATAATATAGTAAAGTAGGGTAAGTGTTAGTGATAGGAGAGGAATAGTGTCTTGTGGGAACAGATAAAAGGGGACACAGCTTAGAAAGTTGGGTGGAGGATGTGCCAAGTCAGTGGAGCCCTGTCAGGTGAAAGGGTAGGGCAGAGGAGGAAAGCTCAGGCATTTCACATAAAAGGGACAGTAGGCCAGTCGTGATCACTCATGGCTGTAATTCCAGCACTTTGGGAAGCAGAGGTGGGAGATTCCCTTGAGGCCAGGAGTTCAAGGCCCACCTGGGCAACATAGCCAGACCCCACTTCCACAATTGTTTTTTTTTTTCTTTTCTTTTTTTTTTTAGCTAGCCAGGTGTGGAAGCATGCACCTGTAGTTCTAGCCACTTAAAAGGTTGAAGAGGGAGGATCGCTTGGGCCCAGGAGATGGAGGCTGCAGTGAGCTTTGATGATACCACTGTACTCCAACCTAGGTGATAGAGCCAGACTCTGTCTCTATAAAACAAACAAACAAAACAGTATATGCAAAGGCCTGGCGGCTAGAAACAGCACAAGGGTTTCTGAAGTTCAGTGTGTTACTAAGAGTCTGTGACTCCAAGCTCTGTTGCAAATATTTCCATGCAAATTTCATGTATGTGACAGCTTTCACGTGTTACCACACAGGAGCTGAAGGATCCTCATTGTCGAGATGAGATGGCAGCTGCCCGAGGGGCTCTGAAGAAGAATGCCACAATGCTGTACACTGCCTCTCAAGCATTTCTCCGCCACCCAGATGTTGCCGCTACTAGAGCCAACCGAGATTATGTGTTCAAACAAGTCCAGGAGGCCATCGCTGGCATCTCCAATGCTGCTCAAGCTACCTCGCCCACTGACGAAGCCAAAGGCCACACGGGCATTGGCGAGCTGGCTGCGGCTCTTAACGAGTTTGACGTAAGCATCCTGGTGAGGTACACAGAGGCGTGGGCGCTGGTGCTGACGAAAAAAAAAAAAAGTGTGTTGGGGATGAAGGGCCACTACAATAATTTACATTGATTTTTCTCTTTTGGAGGTTTTAATAGATAAACTACATAATGCATGTCTGTAATATATTGGCTGAGCTATTATCACTTGTCTTTAAAGAAAATGTGGCCACAGTGGCTCACGCCTGTAATCCCAGTACTTAGGGAGGCCGAGGTGGGTGGATCACCTGAGGTCATGAGTTTGAACATGGAGAAACCCCGTCTCTACTAAAAATATAAAAAATTAGCCGGGCGTGGTGGTGCATGCCAGTAATCCCAGCTACTTGGGAGGCTGAGGCAGGAGAATCGCTTAAACTCGGGAGGAGGAGGTTGTGGTGCGCCTAGATCGTGCCATTGCACTCCAGCCTGGGCAACAACAGTGAAACGCTGTCTCGGAGGGGAAAGAAAAAAAAAGGAAAAAAAAAAAAAAAGAAAAGGAAAAAAAAAAAAAAAAAAAAAGAAACAACTGTATTTAAGAGTGCCCAATTCCTTCCAGGTAAAGGATGAGATACCTTACAGGCTATTTTAGGGATAGTGCATAATTTGGCGATCATCTTTATTATTAAAGGGGCACATGTTATGGGCAGCCTAGATGTACGTTGCCTCTTATGTTGTGCCTGGGTGAAAAGCTGCCATCCATTTCTTGTTTTGTATCAGTGATAAAGTCCATTGCCCTATGATCCCACACAGGACCCTAGTCTTCCTTAGAACGGCCCCTCTGGGAAGTGCCTGTGTTAGTTCTGTGAAAGTCCTGCATTCTACACTGGCTGTTTCCGGAGGTGTGTCAAAGTGAGGGAAGAAGCAAGGAGGATTGTTCACTGTGCTGAGCCATATGTGAAGCATCAGTGTGAGTGAGAAGGTTGCACACATGTCATCAGCACCCCGGGATGACAGCCCTTGCTTCCCCCGGGTCAGAGGACTTGTGAGAAGTTGGAATTTATTTATCTTATGATCAATGAAAGCCTACAAAGATTTATAAATACTTAACATCTACTTTCCAGGGTTATATAATCCTGCAGGGGAGATGAAGGAAGTAGAATGCACTAAACACCATTTAATTGATAAAACACAATGTTACAGGAATTCATAGAAGAAAAATAGGTTACTTAAGGGTCGTGAAGAAAGATGATGAGCTTGCTTTTGAATATGTTGATGTGAATTTTTGGCAAGAAATAACTAGTTAGCGGTTGGTAAAAAGGTCCAAAAGCAAAGCAATGATTGTTCAAGGCTTGGAGACGGATGATATAATTGAGGAATAATTTTACTACTTCATATTCAGATAGCTCTTACCATTTTCACAGTGGTCTCTCCTCTTTCCCATACTTCTACAATTAGTTATATGTGTCTCACACCATATATTATTTCCTAAGGTTTTTATTGTAAGGATTAAATATGATAATATATTTAAAGCACTTGCTACAGAAATGAAGACTTAATAATAGGTAATTTTCTTCACAAAATTGCAGGAAGCAACCAAAAATTCATAGAAAATAATGGGAGAGTTCAGAATAATGTTTATTTTTAATAACATAAATATAAAAACTCTCTAAGTTTTCATCATGTAAAATAGAATAATGAGGAGACAATATGATTCACAAAACAAATGATTTTTTAAAAGTAATTTTATTTTTTTCTTTATATCTGCTAGAAATAAGTCTAATTAGGATCGTGAAAGGACCTAAAAATTCAAATTATATTACTTTACTGAGGGACAAGTTTACTCCTCAGTAAATGATATCATGATCTTCAGCAGAACTATTGGATCCTATCATTTTCATAATGTTCAAGCAATCCCAATACAAATTTCTAGGAGGATTCTTTTGGAACTGACAGAGGAGTGATAAAGATTTTTTTTTATGTGTCTTTTTTTTTCATATTCGTAGAATAAAGAATGAATGAGCCCATATTCCAGGGAAAAGTAAATGAGCAATGATAAACACAGATATATTAATCAAACATAATTGCTACATTAAATTTTAAAGCTATGGTATTGAGACACAACATGGACTCATCCATAAAACATAAAAAATCATAAACAATCTCAAATACAAAAATTATTTTATAAATTGGTGTTTATTAAAATTAGTTAAGAATGGGATTTAGTCAGGATTTTGACACTGCACATTATTCAGGTATAATTTATTTTATAATCAAAAATAAACAAAAAAACCTAAGTGAGGAGGCTGGGCTTAGAGTGAAAATATAAGCCATGAAAATATGGAAGCACAGGGAGAAGGGGCCTATGAACAGTTCGGACCTTCAGCTGCTGCCACCTTCTGGTCCGAGAGTGTGACAGCCTCCTGCTTCCCATGCTGCCTTTTGTTTCCGGGACCATTTTCCTTAAAAGGACCTTTTATCCCCAATTATGTAACCAAGCGAATGCATCACTGCAACAGGGCAAAAGCTTTCATTCATAAAAATCAAACTTGATGGGTCATTGTGGGGAAAATCTGTTAGCAAAATATGTCAACACGTTGGAATGTTCAAGTTTTTTTTTTTTTTTTTTTTTTTTCCCAAAGTGTTATCTGCTCATTGCTGGACAAATAACTGCTTTGGAAATTTAACACGGGTAATATAACTATCAAAGTGTTTTTATAAAACATGATATATTTGAAACAGTTGGAAAAAATTAAGATATCAAAGCAAATATGGTTAAATAAGCACTATGTTTTATTACTTTAAACTTCTATTATTAATAGATTATAATGACTTATAATATTAACTAAGTATATTATCATAAATAAAAATTATATTTATATTAGCTTAGTATATTAATGAGGTAATATATTCTTATTAAATGTGTACTGTTTCTCAAGCTATGAGAATTACATAAAGCATTATCTAATGGTCAACATTTTACTTCTTAGAGGTCAACAAAAGTCAAAATGTGGAGCAGCTGTCTGAATTGCAATTTTGAACAATCTCATTTGATGTGGGTCCCTAACAATTGTCATTAATAAATGCAATTTAATTTCAGCACTTTCTCAAAAGTAGTAATGCTAATAAATTAGTATTGAATTTACAGACTATAATGTGATTCATCTACTGTAGATTTTCCATCACTTCTGACATCAGCAAACCTAGACAGTAGTTAATGATATTTGAAATTTTCTCATTAAAATAATATACCATTTCTCTTTATTTTGTGACTAAATTATAAATTTCTGTTCCATAGCTATATGATGAATGCTTTTTTTTTTTAATTTCTCAGGCATGCTAACTTGAAATTGATTTTGAATTCATGGACATCTGTCGTGAGTCCTAAATGCCATTCTCAGATATTAAACAAATTGATATTTCATTGGGTGAAAAACTCACTCAGACTTTCTGTTGCTTACTTTTCTGGCAAAATCTCTTACTGATACTTTGTATAATACCTTTCTCATATAATGAAAATTTAAATACTTTTAACATCTTTGAAATGCTGAAGTAAAAGGAACCATAAAAATGCAAAATATATTTTCATAGTCAGCATAGCTAGTATGCCCTAAAATTGATTTTTTTAACTTTAAGTTCCAGGATATATGTGCAGAATGTGCAGGTTTGTTATCTAGGTTTACATGTGCCATGGTGATTTGCTGCACCTGTTGACCCATCCACTAAGTTCCCTCCCCTCGCCCCCACCCCCAGCAGGCTGTGGTGTGTGTTGTTCCCCTCCCTGTGTCAATGTGTTCTCATTGCTCAGCTCCCACTTAGGAATGAGAACATGTGGTGTTTGGTTTTCTGTTCCTGTGTTAGTTTGCTGAGGATGATGGCTTCCAGCTTCATCCACATCCCTGCAAAGGACATGATATAATTTCTTTTTATGGCTACATAGTATTCCATGGAGTATATGTAGCATATTTTCTTTATCCAGTCTATCATTGGTAGGCATTTGGGTTGGTTCCATAACTTTGCCATTGTAAATAGTGCTGCAGTAAACATACATGTGAATGTGACTTTATAGTAGAAAGATTTATATTCCTTTGGGTATATGCCCAGTAATGGGATTGCGGGGTCAAATGGTATTTCCGGTTCTAGATCTGTGAGGAATTGCCATAGTGCCTTCCACAATGGTTGAACTAATTTACAATCCCCCCAACAATGTAAAAGCATTCCTGTTTCTCCACAGCCTTGCTAGCATCGATTGCATCTATAGCATCTATGTATTCTTGACTTTTTAATAATCGCCATTCTGACTGGCCTGAGATGGTATCTCATTGTGGTTTTGATTTGCATTTCTCTAATGATCAGTGATGTTGAGCTTTTTTTCGTATGTTTGTTGGCCACATAAACATCTTCTTTTGAGCAGTGTCTGTTCATATCCTTTGCCCACTTTTTGATGGGGTTGTTTGTTTTTGTAAATTTAAGTTCCTGGTAAATTCTGAATATTAGACTTTTGTCAGATGAGTGGATTGCAAAAATTTTCTCACATTCTGTAGATTGCCTGTTCATTCTGATGATTCTTTTGCTGTGCAGAAGCTCTTTAGTTTGATTAGACACCATTTGTCAATTTTGGCTTTTGTTGCAATTGCTTTTGGTGTTTTCATCATGAAGTCTTTGCCCATGCCTATGTCCTGAATGGTATTGCCCAGGTTTTCTTCTAGGGTTTTATGGTTTTGGGTTTTACATTTAAGTCTTTAATCCATCTTGAGTTAGTTTTGCATAAGGTTTAAGGAAGGGGTCCAGTTTTAGTTTTCTGCATATGACTAGCCAGTTTTCCCAGCACCATTTATTGAATAGGAGATTATTTCTCCATTGCTTGTTTTGTCAGGTTTGTCGAAGATCAGATGGTTGTAGATGTATGGTGTCATTTCTGAGGTCTCTCTTCTGTTCCATTGGTCTAGCTGTCTGTTTTGGGACCAGTACCATGCTCTTTTGGTTACTGTAGCCTTGTAGTATAGTTTGAAGTCAGGTAGCTTGATGCCTCCGGCTTTGTTCTTTTGCTTAGGATTATCTTGGCTATACAGGGTCTTCTTTAATTCCATATGAAATTTAAAATAGTTGTTTTTTCTAATTCTGTGAAGAATGTCAATGGAAGTTTGATGGACTTAGCATTTAATCTATAAATTACTTTGGGCAGTATGGCCATTTTCACAATATTGATTCTTCCTATCCATGAGGATGGAATGTTTTCCATTTTTTTGTGTCCTGTCTTAATTCCTTGAGCAGTGGTTTATAGTTCTCCTTGAAGAGGTCCTTCACATCCTTGTTAGCTGTATTCCTAGGTAGTTTATTATCTTTGTAGCTTTTGTGAACGGGAGTTCATTCATGATTTGGCTCTCTGCTTGTCTATTATTGATGTANTTTGGCTTTTGTTGCAATTGCTTTTGGTGTTTTCATCATGAAGTCTTTGCCCATGCCTATGTCCTGAATGGTATTGCCTAGGTTTTCTTCTAGGGTTTTTATGGTTTTGGGTTTTACATTTAAGTCTTTAATCCATCTTGAGTTAGTTTTTGCATAAGGTTTAAGGAAGGGGTCCAGTTTTAGTTTTCTGCATATGACTAGCCAGTTTTCCCAGCACCATTTATTGAATAGGAGATTATTTCTCCATTGCTTGTTTTTGTCAGGTTTGTCGAAGATCAGATGGTTGTAGATGTATGGTGTCATTTCTGAGGTCTCTCTTCTGTTCCATTGGTCTAGCTGTCTGTTTTGGGACCAGTACCATGCTCTTTTGGTTACTGTAGCCTTGTAGTATAGTTTGAAGTCAGGTAGCTTGATGCCTCCGGCTTTGTTCTTTTTGCTTAGGATTATCTTGGCTATACAGGGTCTTCTTTAATTCCATATGAAATTTAAAATAGTTGTTTTTTCTAATTCTGTGAAGAATGTCAATGGAAGTTTGATGGACTTAGCATTTAATCTATAAATTACTTTGGGCAGTATGGCCATTTTCACAATATTGATTCTTCCTATCCATGAGGATGGAATGTTTTCCATTTTTTTGTGTCCTGTCTTAATTCCTTGAGCAGTGGTTTATAGTTCTCCTTGAAGAGGTCCTTCACATCCTTGTTAGCTGTATTCCTAGGTAGTTTATTATCTTTGTAGCTTTTGTGAACGGGAGTTCATTCATGATTTGGCTCTCTGCTTGTCTATTATTGATGTAAAGGAATGCTTGTGATTTTTGCACATTGATTTTGTATCCTGAGACTGTGCTGAAGTTGCTTATCAGTTTAGAGAGTTTCCGGGCTGACATGACGGGGTATTCTTAAGATACAATCATGTCATCTGCAAACAGAGAAAATTTGACTTCCTATCTTCCTATTTGAATACGCTTTGTTTCTTTATCTTGCCTGATTGCCCTGTCCAGAATTTCTAAGACTATATTGAATAGGAGTGGTGAGAGAGGGCATCTTTCTCTTGTATCGGTTTTCAAAGGGAGTGCTTCTAGCTTTTGCCCATTCAATATGATATTGGTTGTGGGTTTGTCATGAATAGCTCTTGTTATTTTGAGGTATGTTCCATCAATACTTAGTTTATTGAGAGTTTATAACGTGAAGGGATGTTGAATTTGTCAAAGGCCTTTTCTGCATCTATTGAGATAATCATGTGGTTTTGTCTTTGGGTCTGTTTATGTGATGGATTACGCTTATTGATTTGTCTGTGTTGAACCAGCTTTGCATCCCAGGGATGAAGCTGACTTGATTGTAGAGGATAAGATTTTTATGTGCTGCTGGATTTGGCTGGCCAGTATTTGATTGAGGATTTTCGCTTTGATGTTCATCATGGATATTGGCATGAAGTTTTCTTTTTTTATTGTGACTCTTCCCAGTTTCAGTATCAGGATGATGCTGGCTCCATAAAATGAGTTAGGGAGGAGTCCTTCCCTTTCAATTGTTTGGAATAGTTCCAGAAGGAATGGCACCATCTTCTCTTTGTATCTGTGGTAGAATTCAGCTGTGAATCTATCTGGTCCTGGGCTTTTTTTGGTTGGTAGGCTATTAATTACTGCTTCAATTTCAGAACTTGTTATTGGTCTATTCAGTAACTTTACTTCTTCCTGGTTTAGACTTGGGAGACTGTATGTGTCCAGGAATTTATCCATTTCTTCTAGATTTTCTAGTTGATTTGCATAGAGGTGTTCATGTAGTATTTATATACTATACTATATATTTAGAAATATAGTATTTTCTGACGGTAGTTCGTATGATGCTGGCTCCATAAAATGAGTTAGGGAGGAGTCCTTCCCTTTCAATTGTTTGGAATAGTTCCAGAAGGAATGGCACCATCTTCTCTTTGTATCTGTGGTAGAATTCAGCTGTGAATCTATCTGGTCCTGGGCTTTTTTTGGTTGGTAGGCTATTAATTACTGCTTCAATTTCAGAACTTGTTATTGGTCTATTCAGTAACTTTACTTCTTCCTGGTTTAGACTTGGGAGACTGTATGTGTCCAGGAATTTATCCATTTCTTCTAGATTTTCTAGTTGATTTGCATAGAGGTGTTCATGTAGTATTTATATACTATACTATATATTTAGAAATATAGTATTTTCTGACGGTAGTTCGTATTTCTGTCGGGTCAATGGTGATATCACCTTTATAATTTTTTATTATGTCTATTTGATTCTTCTCTCTTTTCTTCTTTATTAGTCTAGCTAGTGGTTTATCTATTTTGTTTCTTTTTTTTCTTTTCCCAAAAAATTAGCTCCTGGATTCATTGCTTTTTTGGAGGGTTTTTTTGTGTCTCTATTGTCTTCGATTCTGCTCCGATCTTAGTTATTTCTTGTTGTCTGCTAGCTATTAGATTAATATGCTCATGCCTCTCTAGCTATTTTAATTCTGATGTTAGTGTGTCGACTTGAGATCTTTCTAGTTTTCTGATGTGGGCATTTAGTGCTATAAATTTCCTTCTTAACACTGCTTTAGCTGTGTTCCAGAGATTCTGGTACATTGTCTCTGCTCTTTGGTTTCAAAGAACATCTTGATTTCTGCCTTAATTTCATTATTTCCCCAGGAGTCCTTCAGGAGTAGGTTGTTCAATTTCCATGTAATTGCATGGTTTTCAGTGAGTTTCTTAATCTTGAATTCTAAATTGATTGCACTGTGGTCTGAGAGACTATTATGATTTCAGTTCTTTTGCATTTGACAAGGAGTGTTTTACTTCCAATTATGTGGTCAATTTTGTAATCAGTGCCATGTGGCACTGAGGAGAATGCATATTCTGTTGATTTGGGGTAGAGAGTTCTGTAGATGTCTATTAGGTACACTTGATCCAGAGCTGAGTTCAGTCCTGAATATCTTTGTTAATTTTCTGTCTTATTGATCTGTCTAATATTGACAGTGGGGTGTTAAAGTCTCTCACTATTACTGTGTGTAGAGACCTACAAAGAGACTTATTAGAAGTTGTTTTATGAATCTCGATGCTCTTGTATTGGGTGCATATATATTTAGAATAGTTAGCTTTTCTTGTTGAATTGTTCCCTTTACCATTCTGTAATGCCCTTCTTTGTCTTTTTTGATCTTTGTAGGTTTAAAGTCTGTTTTGTCAAAGACTAGGATTGCAACCCCTGCTTTTTTTGCTTTCCACTTGCTTGGTAAATTTTCCACCATTCCTTTATTTCGAGCCTATGTGTGTCTTTGCATGTGAGATGGGTCTCCTGAATACAGCACACTGATGAGCCTTGCCTCTTCATTCAATTTGCCAGTCTGTGTCTTTTAATTGGGCCATTTAGCCCATTTAAATTTAAAGTTAATATTTTTATGTGTGAATTTGATCCTGTCATCATGATGCTGTTTGGTTCTTTTGCACACTAGTTGATACAGTTTCTTCATAGAGTCATTGGCTTTTATATTTTGGTGTTTTTACAGTGGCTGGTACTGGGTTTCCTTTCCATATTTAGTGCCCCTTTGAGGAGCTTTTGCAAGGCAGGCCTGGTGGTAACAAAATCTCTCAGCATTTGCTTGTCTGTAAAGGATTTTATTTCTCCTTTGCTTATGAAGCTTAGTTTGGCTGGATATGAAATTC
The DNA here is from genome assembly GCF_001698545.2 of Rhinopithecus bieti. Lineage (NCBI taxonomy): Eukaryota > Metazoa > Chordata > Mammalia > Primates > Cercopithecidae > Rhinopithecus > Rhinopithecus bieti. Next base: position 1,177,260 of record NW_016809081.1, on the reverse strand, counting down.
TGGGTTGAAAATTATTTTATTTAAGAATGTCAAATATTGGGCACCAATCTCTTCTGGCTTGTAGAGTTTCTGCTGAGGAGTCTGCTGCTAGTCTGATGGACTCCCCTTTGTAGGTGACCTGACCTTTCTCTCTGGCTGCCCTCAACATTTTTTCCTTCATTTTGACCTTGGAGCATCTGATGATTATGTATCTTGGAGTTGATCTTCTCATGGAGTATCTTAGTGGTATTTTCGATATTTCCTGAATTTGCATGTTGGCAAATTTCTTGCTAGGTTGGGGAAGTTCTCCTGGATAATATCCTGAAGTGTGTTTTCCAGCTTGTTTCCATTCTCCCTGTCTCTTTCGGGTACTCTAATTAATTGTAGGTTCGGTCTTTTTACAAAGTCCCATATTTCTTGGAGGCTTTGTTCATTCCTTTTCATTCGTTTTTTCTCTAGTCTTGTCTGCATGCAAGACTAGAGAAAAAAGAATACTTTATTTGAGCAAGATAGTCTTCCAACTCTGATACCCTTTCTTCCACTTGGTTGATTCAGCTATTGGTATTTGTGCATGCGACACGAAGTTCTTGTGCTGTGTTTTTCAGCTCCAGCAGGTGATTTATGTTCCTTTCTAAACTCGTTATTCTAGTTAGCAGCTCCTCTGACCTTTTATTAAGGCTCTTAGCTTCTTTACCTTGGGTTAGAATATGCTCCTTTAGCTCAGCATAGTTTTTTATTACCCATCTTCTGAAGCCTACTTCTGTGAATTTATTCATCTCATCATCCGTCCAGTTCTGCACCCTTGCTATAGAGGCATTGCCATCATTTGGAGGAGAAAAGGCACTCTGGCCTTCTGGATTTTCAGCATTTTTTCATTGATCGTTTCTCATCTTCACGAGTTTGTCTAGTTACGATCTTTGAGGCTGCTGACCCTTGGATGAGGTTTTTTATGGGGCCTTTTGTTGTTGTTGTTGATGCTGTTGTTGTTGCTTTCTGTTTGTTTGTTTGTTTTCCAATGGCCAGTTCCCTCTTCTGTAGGGCTACTGTGGTTTGCTGGGGGTTCACTTCAGACCCTATTCATCTGGTTTGCTCCCATGCCTGGAGATGTCAGTCAGAGACTGGAGAACAGCAAAGATGGATGCCTGCTCCTTCTTCTGGGATCTCTGACCTCGAGGGTCACCAATCTGATGCCAGTAGGATCACTCCTGTATAGGGTGTCTGACAACCCTATTGTTGGAGAGTCTCACCCAGTTGGGTGGCATGGGAAATAGGACCCATTTAACGAATCACTTTGACTGTCCCTTGGTGGAGGGAGTCTGTTTCGCTAGGGAGAAACCCACTTGTCTGGGCTGCCCAGATTCCTCAGAACTACCTGGTAGAAAGGCTGAGTCTGCTGGTCCGCAGAGACTGAGGCCACCCCTTCCCCTAGGGACTCAGGCCCAGGGAGATCCATTTTCTGTCCCTGAGCCTCTGGCTGGAGTTATTGGAGTTGCTGCAGGGAAGCCCCACCCAGTGAGGATGAATGGGTCAGGTTCAGGCCTGAGGAGGCACTCTGGCAGCAGTCTGCCACAGCTAGTGTGTTGGGCTATGAGGGACAAGTCTTGGGACCAAACTGTCCAGCCTTCCTGGCTCCAGCAGGGGAAAAGCATGGCCTGGAGCTATAGGAATGGATGCTGCCCTTCCCCCACCCAGGGAGCTTAGCATGTTAGGCTGTTGTGCCTCCCAGGGCTGGCTGCTGCCCTTCCACCAAGGGGCATAAATGGCTTAGACAGCAGGCAGCCACAGCTGTGGTGCTGGTCGCTCCTCCCCCTGGGAGCTTGGCAGGCTTCAGCAGGTTCCAGCTGAGAGGCTGCTGAGAATCTCCGTAGCTCTGGGGTTGGGATGCTAGGTGCCCATAGCATGGGTTTGTAAGTAGGGTCTTCTGATCCGTGGGTTGCACATTTCCATGAAAAAAGCAGTTTTCCCAGCTGTGTTGCATGCTCACTCACTGCCTCCCTTGGCTCGGGGGTGGGGGCTCCCATGCCCTGTGTGGCTCTCAGGTGGGCCGCACCACACTGCTCTTCCCCTCCGTGGATCACGCCAGCCAACTAGTCAGTTCTGATGAGAAAACCTGATACTTCAGTTGTGGTGAAGGATTCACACGCTTATTAGGTTTCTTTTCAGTGAGAGCCTCCGATGGCCTCTGTTTCTAGTTGGCCATCTTGATCCCGCCCTCCAAAAATTGGATTTGAAACATACTTCATATTAATAGTCACAAGTGTGTCAAACCCAGTTTTATGGGAGGCTGGATACAGAAGTGGCTTAACATTTTATAGTTGATTAGAAACCAGATAAAAATAGTATTTTCACATTTATTTGTCTAAAATTACAGGATTGATTTCTATCTGAGTAGTCATAATTGTGACTAAATGCTTGGTGACTTATTTTCTGGCACCTACGTAAATAGTTGATGTAGTGATTTATGAAGCAAAAGAATGAGGAAAAAAGCAGTATTTTAACAACTTGCAACTGTCAAGAGAGTTTCCAATGATAAAACAGTAAAAAGTAAAATAATTGATAATCAATGGAAAACTCAGCCTCTGTTTAAATGTGGCAGCTTGAGATGGTCAATTTTAATCCAGTAAAACTATCTACTGAGGAATATTCAAAAGATTTAAGAAAAATGTATTGACTGCTCAGAAGTAAAACATAATGTCAATTTTGACTTCCAGAAAACAAACTTTCAGTAGTGGGAGAGAGGAATGTTAAAAGCAATTCCTACAGAATTTTCCATATTTTATTAAAGAAAAGAGAGTATACCATATCTTGTTCTTGGAATCCTCTTTTGTAGATGAAGGTACTTTCAAAACTTTAAACTGACACTATTCGTGAAGCTCCCTTCCAGTATCTTTGAGATACTTCAACATCTCGAACATGTTAAATTATTTAAATTGGCATTACATAATTGTATTACACCAAGTATCAGTAAGAAATTTTGCCAGAAAATAAGCCACAAGAAGTTTGAGTGAGTTTTTCACCCAATAAAGTAACAATTTGTTTAATATCTGCGAATAACATTTAGGACTCAGGACAGATGTATAATATAAGCTATTGCTATAACAAATTAAAATTGACACCATTTGCAAAGGCATATTATAATCTTTAGCTATTCACCTTTTAAACATGTTGTTTTCTTTTAAGTCAGACAGTACACATTATCTTGACTTCCTCTAACATTTAGCTTTCTATTTGTGATTTGCTTTCTTTCTCCCGACTTGCCCTGGGAATTTGTTTGACTAGCAATTCTCTTGTTCTTGCCCATTTGGTTTCTCCTCCACTCGTTCCATCTCCTCAACCTACAGAAAAATGCATTCCCCTTCTGACAACCTAAAAAGAAAATAAAGCATTAGGCTCCTAAAATTACTATATTCTCATAGTTTTGCTGTCTTTTCTTTTCCTGACAACCCACAAGCCTCTATGCTAACCTCGGTTCCTCGCTGCTCCCCAAGCACTCTACCTGAGTGTCTCTAGAGACTGTCACTCTCTCACAAAATTGATAGGCTTTTATTTTCTAGTTTTTGAATACTTCAGCTTTGGAGGGGAACACATTATTATACAGACCATGCCTCTCTTTCTTTCTGTTACCACTAATATCTCTTGTAAGATTGAAATATTTGCACTTGAGGAATAAGACAATGTATTCTCAACCGCATTAGGCTGAAATGTTTCCCTGATAGAGCAACTCTACATAAGTTCCCCTTCCTATTTTTACCGAATTTTCCCTACCTGCCTTTACCTTCTTACATTTTCTTCCCTTTTTCATCTTCTCTTTAATTTTTTTTTTCTTTCTTTTTTTTCTGTTCTTGGTCAAATTGTAATTCTCTTTCTGATCTGGTATTCAGTGGATGGAAATACTGGAATGTTAACATGAGCAATGATGCAACACCTGCATCTCAGACCAATGCAAGGAAAAATCATCCCTGGCTGTCAAGAATTGTATGTAGGCTAACTATGAGGATGAGATAATTGTCTACTCGGGGAGCACAGGCCATGCTTCTGTGGTCACTGCCCAAAGCTTATCCCAGTTGTAGGCTTCTCTGGGTGCACACAGATATTCAAGGAGCTCCAGGCCAAAGAGTGAAGTTCAGCCATAGTAGTTCACATGGCAGCAGTCATTTCACAGCAGATTCCCAGCCCATTTAAGGGACATTAAGAGGTTGCAGGACCTTTGAGAGGATTCACAACCCAAGATTAGTATTTGGAGATCCAGGGTTGGAGTGCATTTTCAGTGGAAAATGAAATGCTGTATAGGTAAGTCAGAGGCCCAAATACAAGACCTAGGAGATCTACACTGAAGGCTTCTGAATAAGTGAGAGTTTTTCTGTTGTGCCTCCATTTCAAATGCCACTTTTATGGTTTTTGAGTATTGTGATAATTAATTCTTACTGTTCCTAGAATCAGATAGATACTGTTGTGAAAACTCTGTCCCTTAAGGGGCCACGGACCAGAGTTCTGACTGGCTCAAGGATTCTTAATATGCTTTATTGACTTATGATTTTTTCAACATCAGGGAAGGATAAGTGCCTCCTGGAAAAATAAAATTTTCACTAAGCATCTTGTTCTGTCCCTTCTCAATTCTAATATTTCCTTTTGCTGTGGCAACCAATATAGTTATTTATCAGGGAAACTTACCCCAGGCCTTATCTACTTTGATATTTTATAAAGTCATTTGACTACAGACATCTAACAACCCTCCATGTTAGGCCATGAAGATTGTAAGTTTCCTATATCTTACATTACATTAGAATGACGGTGAATAGTTGAGACGACATGGCCGTTCTATTAATACTCCGTTATAATTATCTCTGCTATGTGTCTATGAAGTGATTCCCACTGAATGGCCAATAGAAGTAACCAAGAACACTGGAAAGAGTCCAGGACTTGGATTCAGGTATCTGGCTACTACTCCAAACTCTACAAATAACTAAGTATGTGTGAGCATGGGCTACTGAGCCCATCTCTAGGCCTTGGATTTTATATCTCTTAGGATAAGGTTTAGCCACCAGATAGCTAAGATCATTCATTCAAAGTGTATAAGTGCCAGATGAGATAGAATAATAAAGGAGTGTCATATGTAAAAGGAGAAAATAGTAAACAGCTATAGTTGCTGCAATGCATAAATGCTACTTCATACACTTACATATATAGTATCCACCTAACCTACTATGTGTGTTTAAGGGGGTGGTATTGGGAAAGATGAAATCGTGGAATAATTCTTGGAAGAAGAGGTAAATGAGCCACATCTAAAGGCTAAGTAAGAATTAACATGAGGAAGTGTGAATGAGAATATTTCCCAGGCAGAAAGAACATCATTGCATGCAGTGGTATGGTGGGTGACACCTGCATAAAGTGTTCATTTCTAGGGTACAGAGGATAGGGAAAAGTCAGTGTAAGTGGGCAAACAGGAGACAGATCCTGAAGAGCTGTTCAGCCCTTGCAAATGGCTGGGCTTCATGCTGAAGGCATTAGGAAGTTGCTGGTGATCTAAAGAAGGAAATAGCATGGTCAGACTTGTGGGGTTTTTGTTTGTTTGTTTGTTTGTTTGTGTTTTTGAGACAGGGTCTCACTCTGTCACCTGGGCTGGAGTGCAGTGGCATGATCTCAGCTCACTGCAACCTCTGCCTCAAGTGGTCTTCCCACCTCAGCCTCCCGAGTAGATAGGACCACAGGCACACCACCACACCCAGCAAATTTTGGTATTTTTAGTAGACACAGGGTTTCGCCATGTTGTCCAGACTGGTCTTGAACTTCTGAACTCAAGTGATCTGCGCAACTTGGCCTCCCAAAATGCTGGGATTACAGGCGTGAGCCACAGTGCCTGGCCCGGACTTGTGTTTTTGAAGATCCCTGTGGCTGCAGGGTGGAGAATGAGTTTGAAGAAGCAAAGCTGCAGAGTAGGGAGACAGATAAGCGTGAGAAATTAGGAATGTCTACAGTACAGCAATAGAGTAGAATTAGGAATAAGTGGATGAATCTGAACCATACTGAGGAAGTAGAATCAACAGGTCATGAGAATTGTACTTTATATGTCCATATATTGAAATAGTGTTTTGTATTGTAAAGTAAGCTTTAGCTGATTAAAAAACCAAACATTTTCTAAGTATAATTATGAAATCTTGAGAACTTTCAGCCATTTCTTTGAAAATTTGATTTTTTTTACATAATATAACTTTCTTGCATTGATTTTCCTGGCTCTTAGTTTACTTTCATTCCCATCAGTATGATTGTTAAATCCCTAGTCATTTATGCAGATATTACATATTTTGAATATTCTTAAACAAAATTCCACAAAGTCTAGGATTTTTCTAACTTAGGTTAATCTGTTTGTGCTTAATTGAGCTCCTACTACGTGCTTAGCATGCTCTTTTCACTTCTTAAAAAAGGAAAAAAACACTTTGATACTTTTTTGAAAAGTGGAGAAAAACTTTTCCATCTTTAGGGCATAGTAGCAGTAACTGATGCTTAGTGGGAACCAGAAATCCTCACCTGTTCACCATATCTTCTCCCAGTGGAGTACCTGCCAAATTTATTTCTTCTTTTTCACTGGCAAATTAAACTCATCAAAACTGCCTTTTCAATTCTTTCTAACTAGAAACAAGCAGCAGTGTTCCAGCATTCTTTATCATACACTGACATCTGGTGGCCAAACAGAGCATTAAGAAACACTCCAGTGGGTTCTTATATCCGTGTAAACATACTACAATTTATGTATGTACTATGGGCTCAAATCCAAGGGATACAAATATGGATAGTGTGTAGTCATCCTTCAAAAAGTGTTTAGTCTACCTGTGGCAACCTTTTGAAGAGTAATGTTATGCAATGCAAGTCCAGTTAATTCTTAAAACCATCCCTACCCCGGGATGGTGATAAAGATGGATGCAATACATGTGAGCTTATAGGAAAAGGAATACAAGGTAGGGTGGTGAGTCGAGGCTGGTTCTGCTGGGTGCTTGGGGACCAGGTTAGGCATCATCATAGACAACATAGTCTTCGCTGCTTCCTGAGCTATACTGCTTCACTTTCCAGGATCCATCTTTTCTGCCCAGAAATCCTTTTCTGGGTTATTGACACCTCTCATATAGGTTATTGACACTTCTGATATTGCTTCTAAACAGCTTTTCTTTTCTAAGGTTTTATACAACTAGGAGTATTTTCTGATAGAATCATTTACCTTTCAATTTTTTTACAGTTGCTTTAGGAAATATTCCAAAACAATTTACTTTTCTCTTGCGCATTTCAATAGTAAATAAAGATCTCTAAAAATTGTTGAGCAAGTAAAAGAATGAAATTTGAGGTACTATTTTTTATAATTGCAATTTATATCTTGAGTTTTTGACCCCCTATCAGGTTTAATCTGAATTATTGTATTTCCAATCTTGTGTTATTTCTTGAGGCAGGGAAAAATGTAAGAATTTGTTTTCTTCCTAGTGTGAATATTTTTTGCTTTTGAGATTCTTTAGGTCTGATTGACAGATTCTTTACATCTGATTTCACCTTTATTTCAAATTAGTACCAAATATAATAATGAATACTGATGTACTTGATTATGATATTCAAAATTGTCTAACATT
>NW_016809081.1:1164572-1167344 GCF_001698545.2 Rhinopithecus bieti | reverse complement strand
GGCACTATTCACAATAGCAAAGACTTGGAATCAACCCAAATGTCCATCAGTGACAGACTGGATTAAGAAAATGTGGCACATATACACCATGGAATACTATGCAGCCATAAAAAAGGATGAGTTTGTGTCCTTTGTAGGGACATGGATGCAGCTGGAAACCATCATTCTCAGCAAACTATCGCAAGAACAGAAAACCAAATACCACATGTTCTTATTCATAGGTGGGAATTGAACAATGAGATCACTTGGACACAGGAAGGGGAACATCACACACCGGGTCCTATTGTGAGGGGTTGGGGGGAGGGATAGCATTAGGAGATATACCTAGTGTACAGGACGAGTTGATGGGTGCGGCACACAAACACGACACATGTATACATATGTAACGAGCCTGCACGTTGTGCACATGCACCCTAGAACTTAAAGTATAATAAAAAAAAAAAAAAAAAAAAAAGAAAGAAAAAAAGAAAAGCCCTGGGAAAAAGCTCCTGACTGAAAAGTTGTTATGCCACTGGACAGCAGCTATTGATATTATAATGTCATTTGCTCTCCCTTGGCTATAGCCAAACGCTAATGCATAGCAAACCTCCAAGAAGGTCTGGCCAAAGCATAAAGCAATCTTGAGAGGCTGGCAATTCTATGTGACAGGATAAATTCCAAACAGATTCAGTTACCTCTTGGTGCAAGAGTGATTCTTAATGTGAGACCTAACAAGTCCAGTGTGAACACTAAGAATGAAAGTTTCTCCATTGTGTCTATTTGGGAATTCTTATTGCTTAACCAGCTTCTGAGGCTGTGAATGCCATTTTTGGTTTCACATTAAATATGAGATTTCTTCTGGTTTGTTGGTCTCTGAAGATTGCTCAGCGAGCACCTGGAAGAAAGAGGAGCGAATGGCAGAAAGCAAGTAAGGATAAAGGAAGAAAAGATGACGTAGACTGTGGTCCCTGATGAATCCAGGAACCAGAGCCTGAAGCAGTTTATCATATTTTAAACATGTTCTGTCCAAAAGATGCTGCCAAATAATCATGCAATCTAAGAATGTGCATGCTATGCAAATGCAGCTTGAAGACAGGTCCTGTCTCCCTCCCAACCAGATTGTCTCTTCCCCAAGTGTCCTATGAAGGAGTTTGAAACGGACACTGCTTGTTTTCCAGGTTTAGTGCTTTCCTCACTTTAGCAGATCCTATGAAAGGACCAGGAAAATATTATTTCTCCATCCATTCGTTTGAAAATCTCTTGCCGTTATCATTTACAACCTTAATCATGCTTCTTAAGCTTATTTGGGACACTGAGGTCTACAATGGTGATTGTCTGGATATTATTTTCTTTTCCTTTCTTCTCTTAGTTTTGCATCTGTTTAAAAAGTTTTAAGATAATCTTTCACAAGTACACAGTATATAAAATATGTTGTCTTTGTTTGTTTGGGCTTCTGTAACAAAATGCCTTAGACTGAGTAATTTATAAACAATGGTAATTTATTGCTCATGGTTTTGGAGGCTAGGGAGTTCAGGATAGGTGTTGACAGACTCAGTTTCTTGTGAGGGCTCACTCTCTGCTTCAGAGATGGTCCCTTCTTACTGTGTCATCACATAGTGGAAGGGGCAGGGAGCCCCCTCAAGCCTCTTTTATGAGGGTACTAATCCCATTGATAAGGATGGATCCCTCCAGATATAGTCACCCCACAAAGCCCACACCTCTTGATACTATCACTTTGGGTATTAAATTCCAACATATGAATTTTGAGGGCACACAGACATTCAGACCATAGGATATTTGGACATTTTTCTACATCAAAATAAAAAGCATAGATCTTTACATTTTACAGCTTCATTTCTTCCAGGAGATGCCCATACATATTACCTGAGGCTCCAAATGAAGTTATAGTTGGGAGGTTTGAACTACAGGGTTTCCTAAGATATTTTCTGTGCCTACCCAAACTGACCAGATTTGCATGGAAGTTAAGAATCGATTTTTACTTTAAAACAAGTATATGGCTAATCTTCTCAGGTGATGTACTTGAGAACTGAATCACTATGTAGAATTTTTGCATTAATTAATTTGAATATATATTTCAAAGATTTTAAGATCCCACATTTTAACAACACAATCTTGTGTTTGGCACAAGTACTTAAGATAAAAATTGTCACTGACCAAATATAAGTTTTCCATAGAACATTTTTCTTTTACAAAGGTCTGCCTCTGCCACAGATTTGAAGAAAGATGACATTTGTAGAGATCTGATGGAGTGGTAGATCTCTTAGGGAGGAGAAGATAACGTGGTTATCTGCCACCAACCCCCAGAATGTGGCAGCCCTTTGGCCAGTGGATGCAGGCTATTTTTATTTCCAGTTTCTCTCAAGTCTACATGTTGGAATCACTTTCAAAATCTGCATCAGCAAAATAAACTTAAAATGACACTAGGCAGAGGCACACTTAATAAATATTACAACACCTGAGAAATTACTTTTCCTGAAGTAAATAGATAGGAAGAAACAAATTTATATTGAAAATACAAAATAACCTGAAAAAATATATTTATGTCAAAATGTTTATGATGTTTCTTTGAGTTGTGGTGAGCATAAATATTTTTTTCTATTTTTATTATTTTCCAAACTTTTTTCATGAATATTCTTTAATAAAAAATATACATGGTATTTGGGAAAAATTAAATCTGTTTGCAGATATGTTGCAAATATTAAAGTAGTATAAGGAACACTGGCATATCCTTTATGTAGATTCACTATTGTTAATATTTTATCATATTGGCTT
>NW_016809081.1:1155644-1164042 GCF_001698545.2 Rhinopithecus bieti | reverse complement strand
TTTTTTTGAGGTGGAGTCTCGCTCTGTCGCCCAGGCTGGGGTGCAGTGGCCGGATCTCAGCTCACTGCAAGCTCCACCTCCCGGTTTATGCCATTCTCCTGCCTCAGCCTCCCAAGTAGCTGGGACTACAGGCACCGGCCACCTCGCCCGGCTAGTTTTTTGCATTTGTAGTAGAGATGGGGTTTCACCGTGCTAGCCAGGATGGTCTCGATCTCCTGACCTTGTGATCCGCCCGTCTTGGCCTCCCAAAGTGCTGGGATTACAGGCTTGAGCCACCACGCCCAGCCTCGTTAACTATTTTTAAGTGGATAAAATCATCTTTATTTTATATCCATACATATACATACACAAATTGCAAAGAGTATTTCTTTGGTTCCATTAAGATTTATAGATTTATAAAAGGGTTGCACCAGCGCTCCTGTAAGCTTGCTAGTTTTGCCTAGTTCAAATAATTATTAATTTAATGGAAGGCTCTGTTTAACAAAATCTCTCCAAATATTGACTTTAGACAGTCATGGCCATGAAACATTGTGTCCCTGCAAATAATCACTAACCAAAGTTGTACTAATTCATGCACGCCTATTCTCAATACCTGTATTAAAAAAAAAAAAACACCCACAAAATACAGTTGAATTTGTTCCTGGTGGATTATGAAATAATACTGACAACTTTCTTTTCACTATTTTATGAAACTTTATTTAAGAAACATTGTTTAAAATATAATAGAATGTGATTTCCAATTAGGTCAGTGTAAACAATAAAACATATGATATTTTAAAGATAGGGCATTTGTATTTTAGCCCCAGTAGGGGGAAAAAAAGAGAGACAGACAGACAAAGAGACAGACAGAGATCTGTATAATTCATTCATTTCTGAAGATAACTAGCTGCTATGATGCTGCATTTCTTTTCTTATAGGCCCATACAACTTCAAAATTGAGAAAGACATTTGAGGCCATCCAGTGTCACTTTCGTAATATCGAAAGTTCCCACTGCAGCAGCCATAACATCTGCACTTTTGCCTTTACAGGACATTATTGAGAGGAAATATTGGGGTGTAGGCAGATGACTTGTTCTAATTGTTAAAAGCTGTAATTGTTAAAAATAAAGAAAGAGTTCCTTCTTACACTGACATTTCCAAAGTAAATTACCAAAGCATTCTACCTGTCCTCGATTGTTAGACTTTACCACATTTTATTACGGTCACAGACATGTCTTATTTCCATGATGTGGCTGAGAAATCCTTGATGAGAAAATCTCATAGCAATCTCTCCCTGGATCAGTTTTCACATATGATAGGTAGTAAATAAATATTTGAGAATAGTTGATTGTGCCAGATTGTTGTGTCTCATCATGAAAAAAAGCCTGTTAAGTGATTTCTTTTCCACCGTTTTTTCCTCCGTCAGCCCGTTTTCTCACATGACCACTAAAGTTAACTTTCTAAAAATCATAGGCTTCCATGCCTCTCTTCTCTTCTGCTTACACAAGAATCTCTTTCCAGAAGTCCCACTCACTACTACAAGTAGGTTGACTTATTTTTTATGGGACTGGGAAGAGGAGGAGACCGCTGGTTCTTGTAAGGTTTTCAAGTGGAACTGCCTTGGTTACCTCTTTTGTTAAAAGTTAAAGATTTTAAGTTTCAATATTTGTGACTTTAACAAAATGTATTCTATACATTAAGTTAATATTGACCAACTCTTTAATTTGGGCTTCCCAATTTTAGATATTTATAATCCAACCTAAATTAATATATGGTGGCCGATTGCCACACCCTTGAAAAAGTAAATGATGGGTTTATTATTAGAGAATAATATGCTAGGAAATAAGGTATAAATCATGTGTATCAGTCTTTGACCGAAAAGCTTCCAACAAACCAATTCTCAAACCAGTGTGAGTAACTTTGATTTTATATTACTTTTGCTAATGTCAACAATCCTAATCCTGCAGTTTATTCTTTAGAGATATTTTAAGTCAATTATGCTATTTATGTATGTTTTTACATTTATAATCATACAAATAGTAGTTTTTTAGACTAACTTTATCTGAGAATAACTAAACTTTCTCCTGAGCTCCAGACCTCTGTTTAGCTGTGTATATAACATCTGAATTTGAATGATTTTTAAGTATCTGAAAAGTTATCTAACTAAATTAAGCATTTTTATTCTGTCAAGCTTAGCCTTTTTTCTTTTTTTTTTTAAGCTAAAGGAACTACGTTTTGTAATACAGCTATTGAATCCAGAAAACTGAGAATCCTGCCCACTTTTCTCTCCAGTTAATCTTGATATGCTATGAATTCAATTCCCTTTAGAACTCTTGATTTGTTTCTCCCATCTTCATGAACACTGGTTAATCAGGCCCATATTTTTTGCCTGGATCATTGCAATAACTTCCTAACTGGTTGCCCTGGCCCCCGCCCCACCAACTCCTTCCCTCTGTATTCCGTCATCTTGGTAAGCCTAGCCTTTCTAAAATGCTAGTCACATATTATTTACTAGTAAAACTCTGTCTTCAGGATAAACTTTAAAGCTCTTAGCACAGTACCAAATTGTTTCAATAGGTCCCTGAATACATCTCCCATTGCATATCCTCCTTTTCCACACGTTGTATTCCACATTCTGCCATAATGAGCTGTTGATCATTTTCAGTTACGTAGTCACTGTTTAATCCGTGTGCTGGCCCTCATGGGAGTTCCTCTGTCTGTTTCTTCCTTCCCTTCTTTTCTGCATAATAAATTTATATTCAGCCTTTCAGATCTAGCTTATTTTGGGAAACCTTTCCTAACTACCCTAATTTCTATGCCACGATTCCTTCTATGCTACTATTGTACTTTATGCATATTGTTAAGAATATTGTCCTGTTTTTTGTTTCTGTCTCTCCAAATGTGAGCACCAAATAGAGATCATGTATTGTTCACACTTTCACATGCACTTTTAGCACATAGACATAAAAGAAATGTTTGTTGAATGACTGCTTAAATGAACATATTAGCTGTTTGATCTTAGTAGCTATCTAGTTTATCCATCCTAACTTCTTCTCAGTTTTCTGGAATGTTGGTATATGCCATACCAATCACAATAGATAGCTTATGGCTACATGATCATGCTATTATGTTCCAGTGGGCATCCATCATCTTCTTGAGTTAACTCTCTCAGGGCTATTGTTTTCCAGTGTTACACAGAGAATTTATTATATATAATTTAAATGATCGTTAACAGATGTGCATCACAATTCAGAGTTCAGAAGCGAACATGACATTCTCATTAAGCAAAAAGCATATTTTCAGGCCATGCAATGTTGCTTGAAAAGCAATTAACATATCACACATTATTCCTGTGAGACAAAAACTGTTTCTTTCCCATCTTAATTTGCCTGCTTAAAAATAGACAGAAGAAGATAGATGAGTTTATGCTCAAGGTGTATGTGTTTCCCTTGTGGCCCATGAACACATTTCCTTTTCATATTTGCAGAATATTGGTACAATTATTCTTTCATCAGACATGAAATTTGAGTGTATAACCAGTTTGTGGTTATCACCTACTAATTTATTAGGTTGATAACAGCAATTAAGCCACAATTGCTTCTGAGAAATATAAATTGACTTTCCATTTTAAATGGATAATTTAACATCTCAAACCACCGACATAGAGTGTAACTGATTTCTGGGACAAGAAGTTTGTTTCTCCTAGTATTAAACTTTAAAAAATTCAACCATTGATCATCCAGTTACTAATTATTTAATTATGGGATTATGTGATTTGTGAAATTTTTTTCTTTTTTTTTTTTTTTTTTTTTTTTTTGGCTGCATGCCTTTTGACTATTTATGGGTGTCATGAGGGAGAGGATTTTGGATAGAAATGTAACATATCAGTAGGCCCATGGTTTATCCACCCACTTAAAAATGTAAAAATTATTATTAGCTTTATAAGCTTAAGGTCATATAAAATGGACAGCAGACCTAATTTGGTCCACAGAGCATTGTTTGCTGACCCTGGTTTGATCAGATCTTCAGATAAGACTCAGAATTCACCAATCACAGGAGGTGGCTGCCTCAGCTGGTCTCCTGCCCACTAAAAGTAGAATTAGGCTGAGCATGGTGGTTCACGCCCATAATCCCAGCACTTTTGGACGCTGAGGGAGTTGGATTGCCTGAGCCTGGGAGTTTGAGACCCGCCTGGGCAACATGGTAAAACCCTCTATCTACAAAAAATACAAAAAATAGCCAGGTGTGGTTCCATGTGCCTGTAGTTGTAGTCCCAGCTGTCCAGGAGGCTGAAATAGGAGGATCACTTGAGCCTGGGAGGCAGAAATTGCAATGAGCCAAAATCATGCCACTGTACTCCAGCCTGAGCAACAGAGTGTGAGACTGTCTCAAAAAAAAAAAAAAAAAAAAAAAAAAAAAAAAAAAAAAAAAGTAGAACTAACGTTTGTCATATAATAGGTTACATATCCCCATTCCAATAATTCTGAATCTCAAGTGCACTGACCCACATCAAATACTAGTGTAGACCTAAATGTACATATCTAACTAAAAGGCCATCCACATATATTCATCTGCAAATACTAGGTTCACTGTGGTGACCTATTTTGCTCCAGAAGCCTTTTGGTAAAAATTGGGAAAAGGATATTCTTGTTTTAGGAATCCTGACTGCACTAATCAGCAAATGTTCATCAAATACTTATGTATGAAACATTCACTGGGTGGAGTAGAAGATACCAGCATGTAAGGAAAGCATCCTAACTGGTGATCTGTCTCTCACACACACACGTGTGTGCACACAGGCGCACTGCTACCAGTGCATGGTAATATCAGATAAGAGCCAAAAGGGAAATTTGAATAAGTGAAAAGGAGCTTAATACTAGGAATTAGAGAGGAGAGTTTTGTACACAAGAGAGTTGAAGATCGTGTTTCCAGAGAAGGATCCGCATATGCTGCCAAGAAGCATCAGAGAGGAAGGGGCTGAAATTGTCAGCAGAGAAGAATTAATAACACAGTTGCACATGAAACATGCTGGGGTCGGGTAATACAGCGACCACTTTGGCAGGAGCCAGGGGTTCATGAGGAGAGATGAACTTTGAGAGGCAGAGACTTGTGCCAGATTGCTGAGAATCTTGAAGGCCAGGCATCTTAATCATGAACTGAGTGGAGGCGAGATTATATTTCTTTATGCAATGCTTGCTGAAAATGACATCTCAGTTCAAGGGCTGGGTGAAAATGCAACTCATTGCTTTATTCCCTTATGAATTTTGACATATCTCATCAAATTAATATAATAGAGATGAAACTGCAGAATTACTAGAGAAGAGTCCAGCATCTGAAACTTGTCGCGTCCTAGATGATAACCTCTTATAGACTATGGGGAGCCATTGAAGGTTTGGGGCCAGTAGGGTAGTGTGGTTAAGCAGGATTTTAAGAATAGGCTGTTAGGAAAATATGTTTTACCAGAAAAAAAAAAAAAAAAAAAGGTAAATTTAAAGTTTTGATGAAGGAGGCCGGGCACGGTGGCTCAAGCCTGTAATCCCAGCACTTTGGGAGGCCGAGACGGGCGGATCACAAAGTCAGGAGATCGAGACCATCCTGGCTAACCCGGTAAAACCCCGTCTCTACTAAAAATACAAAAAAAAAACCAAACAAAAAAAAACTAGCTGGGCAAGGTGGCGGGTGCCTGTAGTCCCAGCTACTCGGGAGGCTGAGGCAGGAGAATGGCGTGAACCCGAAAGGCAGAGCTTGCAGTGAGCTGAGATCTGGCCACTGCACTCCAGTTTGGGCGACAGAACGAGACTCCGTCTCAAAAAAAAAACAAAGTTTCGATGAAGGAAATGGGAGAAGATCATGACTTGAATGAGGGGTTGAATATGGACTGACCGTGGAAATATAAAGTATTACATTAAAAAGAGCTATTTGACATGACTTGATGTTTAATATCTATAATTTACTACATTTCATATATTGTTCAAATCTCTTTCCTTATATTATTTAATTTTCTCAACACCACTGTTATGTAGATACTGCTAAGATTCATTCCTGTTTTTCAAATGAAAAGCTGAGACACTTTTAGCATTTAAGCAACCTACTCGGTCAGAAAGAATTACAACTAGAAGGAATTGGAGCCAGGTTTCTAATCCAAGCCAGCTATCTTAGTCCATTTGTGCTTCTAATACCAAATACCCAAGACTGGGTAATTTACAAAGAGCAACATTTTGTTTCCTCACAGTTATAGCACTGGGAAATCCGAGATCAAGGTGCCAGCATGTTTGGTTGTCTGGTGAGGGTTGTTCTCTGCTTCCAAGATGGTGCCCTTCCCCTCTGGAGGGGAAGAATGCTGGATCCTGGTATGGCAGAAGATAGAAGGGCAAGCTAGCCAAATGCTCTGTGAAACCTCTTTTATAAGTGCCTTAATCCTGTTCAAAAGGGAGGAGCCTCATGTCCCAATCACCTATTAAAGCTCTTAATATTATCACCTTGGCAACACCTGAGTTTTGGAGGTGACACATTTAAACCATATCACCATCCAACTCTTAACCCCTGTAACATTTTACACCTTGGTCTTAGATTTTATATATATGTGTGTGTGTGTGTGTGTGTGTGTGTGTGTGTGTGTGTTTTCGTCTTCCGTCCGGCACCCCTCCTCTCGGGTCTCTCAATCCTCCCTCTTCTTACTTCTTTTTTTTTTTTTTTTTTTTTTTTTTTTATTATGTTAGAAGGATCTCACTGTTGTCAGGCCCCAGTGGCTGCAGGCGGGAGTGCAGATGTGGATCTGCAGCTCGACTTGGCAACCTTGCTGTCTTGGCCTCTTCAGGTTTCAAGTGATTCGCTCGATCGCTTCTCAATCGCTGCCTGCAAGCCTCCCCAAAAGGCTGGGAGGGATTTCGATGCTAGAGCGGGCACCAGCACCACCACGGCCCAGCTAAATTTTTTTTTTTTTTTTTTTCTTAGTAGAGACGGGTTTCACCATATTGAGCAGGCTGGTCTCGAACTCCTGACCTTGTGATCCACCTGTCTCGGCCTCCCAAAGTGCTAGGATTACAGACATGGGCCCCCGTGCCCAGCTGGTCTTAGATTATATTGATGCTTGATCTTTCAACAGAGTTCCCAAGAGAACAAGGCTACAAGTGCATGGGCCTTGGAGTCAGAAAGACTTCTCAAGTCTTCCACTGTGTGGCCTTCATCAGGTCATCTAACCTGATGGAGGAACAGTTCTTGCATTTATGAAGTGAAGATTTCTCATTAATTCTAATTTCTCATTAGGAGACTGAAGGGAGATTATGGATTCTTGTTTCCCTTCTACTTCCGTTTTTCCTCTGTAGAAGTGACAGTGTTAGGTTTTGTAGGAAAATGAAAAGTACTTCTCATACATCTGATATTTGAGGTGATGGCAGAACCCCCAACAGATCATGTCCAGTGTACAGCTGTAGTAAGGGCCAGTGTCTTAGAGGGTTGGGATTGGACATGGTACTTTGGTTCTCTTTCACAAGCAGGTGATAGTAAAGGGTAGTTGAGCACTCTAAGAAAGAGTTGAGAGAACTACTGAGAACAGGGAGCAGGGCATTGAGATATACCAACTTACTGAGGTAGATCCAGGAGGAAGAACTGGGCAGGTGAAGGGAAGGGGAAGTATGAACAGAACCACAGTAAAGCAGGGTTTTGTAAAGCATAAGGGAGGCTTAACTTAGTCGGTGGATGGTAAATTGTGTTCAGAACACACAGAGTTCAAAGAGGTCTGAATTATACTGGATAAAAGGGATGGTCAAGAATGTAGAGAGTTCCAGGAGACTATTTTTTTTTTTTTTTCAGAAAAAGAGTAAAATCCATTTTCTTTGTTAAGCTCTCTAAAAACTTGATTTGATTAAGTACATTTTGGATACTCATTTTCTAATCAATGCATAATGTAAAGCTAAGGATCATTATCTTTGCCCTGCTTTACATACTTAATTGTAAACTACTATCCTTGTTGGAGCTAGAGAATGTGCTCCTGAAATGCCATAGCAACTCAGCAACACACAGACATGATGGGATTAGGGAAAATGAAGTTGGCATCCACTAGATTTCACAATCCAGTAGGAACAGCCCAGAGCTGAACTTCCTTGCCCAGTTTATTCATTTGCTTTGGTAAATAACTTTGTCTTTCTAAATATAAGCTTCTTCTCAAAAATGAAGCTAATGTGAGCTTAGGTAAATTTCTCTTTAAAAGCACATTAAATATCTAAGGATAGAAAGTGCTGTTTAATTATTAAGTCATTATCTTTGTCATTTATTTCCAATTAAACTGAACTGTTTAATTACAAATAACATCTTAAGTAGATAAATGGCATAATTAGTTTATTTTTAACTGTATGCCTGTGAAGAAAGAGCAAGTTATTTATAAAATACTTTGCAATTTAAAATTAAGCCACATCTAAAA
>NW_016809081.1:1138750-1154394 GCF_001698545.2 Rhinopithecus bieti | reverse complement strand
TTTAAACATGCATTGTCATTTAGGTTTTCTGGTTTTCATTGCTTTAATTGCCCCATATCAGAAGGACATATTCCTTTGAAAGAATGAGTTTGACTAATGTTAAGGTTCTCTTTTAGTTTTTTTTTTTAAGAGTTAAAAGATAAAAGTGAAAGACTGCATAAAGGCATGTTGACATTTATTCTTTCTTCTGCTTACTTGATTCAAAATAGTCATGCTGGACAGCAGGTGGTAAGTGCCTGGTGTTTATGAGGGAGAACAGCAATTTATTATTTTCCTTGGTTGCTACCTTGAACTATGAAGGTAGTAAAAATCCAGGACACATTTATCTTACAGAGTTGTCACAAGCAGCAAAGAAAATCACAGAATCACAGGCTTTCTCATACCATTAGCATTTGCATTTTCCATGCTGATTAGCTTAGATTTTGGAAAAAATGTTATGAAATCAGCTACACTTTATATTATCAAATTGCTTTCTTTGTTGTCTTTCTTGACATTTTGAAAATTCTGTGTACATTTCGGATGACTAAGTAGTTCTCTTAAAGGTTTAACCAATGTTGAAAGCCAGAAAGTGTAAAGATGAATAAGTTTTTCTTCCTACTCTTTAACAAGCTGTTTCTTGGCTAGTAAAGAAAACAAAGCATCACTATTGTCAGCTGTGCACTAAAGTCTTTAAAACATAATCTGTGGGTAAAACCATTCCATTAGTGTTGTATGTGTGCTAGAGCCTTACTACTGACTTAACTGTAATTAAAAATATTACTTTATGTTCCGGGTCTTATCAGGTATGCCCATCTTTCTCAATTACAGCTGAGTATAATTAGATACAAACTCAGCTTTAAGATGGTTAATTGCTAGTCAAAGAAAGATTGAGTAATATTTGTATTTACCTTCTTGGTAGAAGAAATGTATTGTAATACCTACTGACCAGTTTGAAACAGAGGTGAGAGATTAAAATTAGGAGAAAGTAGCATTTTAGAGCTTTTATTCCTGGTGGTTATTTGCTGTTTTTTATCCCCTCTAAACGTATGAAAGAATAATAAACGACTGTGACTTTAGTTTTTGAAATGGGGAAATGGCTGTTGCATTAATTCCCTCACGATGATTAGCAGCATGCATGCAGAAAGGATACATGAGGGAAACAATTAGTGCAGTGGCTAAGAGCATAGACGCCAGACCTAGAGGGCACACATCCCAATTCTAGTTCTGCTCTTTGCCCTGAGGTAAGGCCTGCACAATTATTCATCTATCTGAATACATTTCTTGCTACATCTACTTGACATGTAGGTGTCTTTTTTTGCTTTGCAATTCTTGTTATTGAATATTAGGTCTTTCTATTGGATATTCCTTGTTTTTATGAAGGCAGTAGATTTTGCATATTAATACAGGTGCCCATACCACACTACCCAGTGTTCATAAACTTATAATCAACCTTCCACCAGAGCTCTCTGTTTAAAGGGATCGTAAGAATTTCACCTGCTTTTCATCTGTTATCTATCACAATTGTTCAAGGGTCAGCAAGCATCTTCTTCTCCTTCTCCATCTTTTTTTTTTTTTTTTTGAGACAGAGTCTGGTTCTGTTGCCCAGGCTGGAGTGCAGTGGTGCGATCTCAGCTCACTGCAACATCTGCCTCCCAGGTTCAAACAATTTTCCTGCCTCAGCCTCCCGAGTAGTTAGGATTACAGGTGTGTGCCACCATGCCTGGCTAATTTTTGTATTTTTAGTAGAGACGGGGTTTCACCATATTGGCGAGGCTGGTCTCGCACTCCTGACCTCGTGATCTGCCCACCTCGGCCTCCCAAAGTGCTGGGATTACAGGCGTGAGCCACCGTGCCCAGCCAGCAAATATTTTCTTGAAGGGCCAAGAGTAAATATTACAAACTTTGTGTGCCATACAGTTTCTGTCCTAACCATTCCCCTCTCCCACTGTAGTGTAAAAATAGGCATAGATGGTACGTAATGAATGAGCCTGACTGTGTTCTAATAAAACCCTATTTGCAAAGTAGGAGGTTGACTCCTAGGATTTAGTTTGCTGACACCTGCATTTTTGGTGTTGTCCACGTTAGAAGTCTAGGTTTTATCTTTGTCTCCTTCTCTCTCATTCTCATAGCCTATATCTCTTCAAATCCTGTCAGATTGACATTCTAAATTTTTCTTAAACTCATTACCTTCTCTTTATCCATATAGACACAATCCTGATTTGTAGTTTCCTCACCTCTCTTTTGGGCTCTGAAGGCTTAATACTCTCCTGCCTTCTGCCTGCAGTCCTGCCAAAGCTAACTGCCCTAGCTGCAGTAAGAAACTGTCGAAACCCAAACAGGATTATGTCACTCCTTTGCTTTAAGATCTCTGATGATTCATCATTGCCTAAAGGGCTGTTCTCAAGTTGAAAACTTTGTAACGTGGCAGAGAAGTTGCTTCAGGACCTGGTTCTTTCTCTCTCTCCAGCTGCATCTCCCATTCCTATTTGTGTCCATTCAGGCCCTTGGAGAAGCAAGGTAGATGGGATTATATGTATAAGGAGGAATTGCCTGTGAAGGATAAAATAGGAGTGAATGGGCTTTTGTG
Source organism: Rhinopithecus bieti (assembly GCF_001698545.2). Taxonomy (NCBI): domain Eukaryota; kingdom Metazoa; phylum Chordata; class Mammalia; order Primates; family Cercopithecidae; genus Rhinopithecus; species Rhinopithecus bieti. The sequence goes on along the minus strand of NW_016809081.1, from coordinate 1,151,828 downwards.
GAGCTTTTAGACTGCTATGGGGTCAAACACCTTTGAAAGGGGAGCAGGAAAGAAAGAGGATTGAGTAGGAAGGGGCTCAGCACTGTTCCCAGCAAGTCCCAGTCAGGCTAGTGGGGAGCCCGGATCAGGAGCTGAAGTTGCTTGTTGGAGGAGTCCCTGTTGGGCAGGAGCATGGACCTGTGCCCAGTGATTGACTGGCGCTGCCTGGGGCCAAGTGCAGCCTACACATAAGACTGCAGTAGGACTACAGGTGCAGCAGATGGAGACGGTCAGTTAACTATGCCCCCCAGCAGTTTAACTCAGAGGAGAGTGGCTTGGGGCCCCTCTATGTCACCATATATGTGACCAGCTTCAGTTGATCTCTTGTAATATTTTTCATATACTATGTCATCTCTCACCTCCTAGCCCATCTGCATCACCCCTTCCTGCTCCTAACTTTGCTTGGCCAACTGGTTTTCACTCTTTAAGTCTCAGCTGAGGGATAACTTCTTCTGGAAGTATATTTTTACTTCCTACCTCTCAACTGTGCAAATTGCCATCATTCAGTCATTCCATAACATCATCAGCCATTTCCCCAATTACAACTGGTTGTACATGTTTTTGTTTTTGATTAGAGAGTCAACCTCTTGAAGAAAGGATTGTTTAGTGTGTGCTCTTAGACTCCTACAGTAACCAGCACTCATTTGCTGAATGAATGATTTTACTCTCAGTTATCTATTGGGAGGATTAGGTGACTCAGATAGCATAAAAAGGAGAGCATGACAGATGACACTTAAGTATTATATTTAGTTTAAGAGAATTATATTTTATTTTAAAATAATATACTTTATAATTATAATTATGACATATTAGACTCATTTCACCTCAATGTGGACAGTCTTGTACAGTTGAAGGAACACTGGGCTTGAAATCAAAAGACCTGTGCTCAAATCCTGGTGATCTCATTTGTGAGCCGAATGACCATGGGACAACATCTCTGGCATCATTTCCCTATTCAGTAAGATGGGGGGATAGCGATCTCAAAGACACTGCATTTTGAACCCATCAAACCATTGGTAATACATCCAACTACTTGCTTTGATAGAGGTCTCTCTGTTTCCTCCTCTTGTGTCAGAGCTTGCATCAAGCTAGCTCAGTGTCCCATTATACACTTACATTTTAGATCACATAGCTTTTTGTAGAGACAATGAATGATAAGAGCAATTTAAAAGTAGTGGTCTTCTAACAATTGTATGCGTGGTGAGTGCTGGTAAATGTATTATTCTGGGAAGTGGTTTTGAACTACATCGTCTGCTAAATTATTTTAGGTTAAAATTTTTATAGAGCGCCACATGAGAGCCAATGGGAGATCAATTATGTGAGACTAGAGAGAATGTTATAGCACCGACTTGATGGCAGAATAGGGTTCTAGTCTTCTTGGGTTGGGGGTGAATTATTGTGGCTGCTATCTTTATGGCTGTGCATTCCAATTGCCACTCTATAAACTGTAAGAATGAAAATGATCATTTTTTAAAGTAGAGATGTTAATAAAAATAAGTAAAACTCATAAAGCACAAAATATTATGCAAATCAAATAAACAAAATAAAAATAGACATGATAAACTTAGATTAACTTAAAATATAAGAAAAAGATAAAACAAGAAATGCAGACCCAGTATCTGTAAATGAACTAAAATGATAATGTAAGATGTAACTAAAAGATCAAAAAGATAAAATGACTAAATGAGCTTTAAGAATGCCAACAGGAGATGGAGATATTTACAGTGTAAAAGAATGAACTAAAATAAGTCTGTACAGTTATAAACAACATAAGAGCCTGTCACAGGAGCATTCTTTTGCCACAAAGGGAGAGACAGGAGGGCTTCTCCTTGTCCTTTCACTCTTTGGTGTTGGTGTGCTGCCCTCTTAAAGTATTCTTCTGTGACCAGGGAGGGGAATCTGGCTCCTGGATGTTGATGATGATGGTGATGATGGTGATGATGGTGGTGATGGTGATTTGGAGTGCCTTCCTGTCAGCAGAGGGCAGCCACACAGAGAGGTGAGGACAGGCAGAGCTGGGGTGGAGAACTGAGGCCTGTTAGAGCCCTGTGTTCATGACTGTTGCTGATCTGAATGTTCCCAACGTTAGCTGGGTGTTTCTTATCGTTTTAATTACTTTCAAATTATGTAACAGCAAATACTCCTCCTTCTTTTCACTTTTTCATTCTCTGTGTATTTCTTGCTCAGGATTCAGTTCCAGGGGTTGGTTTCTTATTTGTAGGAAATATAGATACAACCTTTTCCTCTAGCTCTTGAGCCTCTGACTTCATTTCTGTTTTTTTTTTTTTTTTTTTTTTTTTTTTTTTCCTTATTTTCTTGCTTGTTGAAGCTGTTGGAAACCCGACCAATTCTCTAAGAACAGACAGAGACAGACACATACAAATACATACACACAAATAAGCCACAGCCCCTTCCATACATGTGCACATACACACACATACACGCATCCACTCCACCCATGCATACAAACTGTACCCACCCATTCATAGATCCATAGACACACACACAAATAGCACATATCTTTCCCCATACACACGTACACACACAGCTCCACACACACACAACCAGTGCCCATCCCATCCGGGGTACACACACACACATCCAGACACACACACACATGCAATCAGTACCTCTTCCCATGCACATGTGCATGTACACACTTACACAGGCCCACGTGCACTGACCTTTTTTCTTTGTGCCTTTTCTCCCGAGCAGCTTCTCCCTGCTGCTTTTCACATCCATCATTGCAATGCTCCCCATCTGTACTGCAGATACAGATCTGAATGTTGTAAAATTATTGTTTCTTTTCCTGGGAGATTTTTAAAAAAGCTTTTCCACTGTGATCTATAAATAATGAATAATTCCATTAGAAATGTGATGGATGGTGTAACTTTTATGCAGAGTTTGTCAAGCTCAATGTTTCAGGCTTTTACTTTCACAACAGCCCCAGGCCATGGCAGGTAGGAAACTCAATTGGCTGACACTCCAAAGTCTCTCTTGCCACATTTCCCAAAGTGTGTTCCTTGAGTTCTCATAGATAATTCATGCATTTTAAAAGCAGCACTTTCCATGCTCAAATAGATTTGGGAAATGCTACAGTGAACTGACTCCTTTAATGCTGAGCTCCCCAAAGCATTTCATATGATAATTTGCTGTAGGTCATGAGATATTTCCAAAACATATTTGGCCAGGGAACCTTATTTTTTCATCAAAACATTGTATCTCTAAGCTCAGTGTTCCATGGAAAATAATTTAGGAAATAGTGTTCTAATGACACTAGTACATTCTCTCTACTGCAGAGAAACTGTTTTACAATTGCCCTTACTGAAAAGTTCAAATTTACTTCCCCATATTTCCATCACATGTGCAGTTCTTGGTGTGTTTAATCCTAAAGTAAAATAAACACCTGTTCTAAAGCCAGTATATGATTCTGAAGAGTCTCCTGAAATCTTAAAGCAAAAAATACAGTTTTTATTGTGTTTTATGTTAATATGGTTTTCTATAAAATAGGTCTGAAAATCAGTAATCTTTATAAGTAAGATAGTCTAATTATATTTTGACCAGGTATTTCCTCAATTAGAATATTACTTCTTAACATATATTATATGGATTTTATATACACACACACACACACACACACACACACATATGTTCATCATAAATGCATCAACCAAAAGGCAATAGAAAGCGAGAGAGACTATGTGAGAGAAAGATAGAAGGTTCCAATGGATGTCCCTGGAAAAAGACATTGCAGACACAGCACTAGTACGTATAGCAGGAATATCTGTGCTCCCCTCTCAGCTTTCCTTTGGGACTTTCACCTGTAATAATGAACCCTGTAGGGCCATCCACTGTATTACAGCCTCCACATGATTTTTTGACACTGAACAGCTGTGCCTAAAACCAAGGCACAAAGGACAAAACCTAAATAACACATTTTGAGTAAAGTAAACATTCCTTTTGCATCCCTTTTCCAAGATATAAGAGAGTACAAATGTAAGAAAGGTCATCTTGCCAAAGCTGGCACAGAATAGCTGTTTTATTTGCAAGATTTCATGCATCTGCTTTCTAAATTGAAAAGAGACTTTTACCAATTAGTGATTTTCTAAAAAATCCAAGATTCCAGTGGACCTCAGACCTAGTCTGTGTTTGGTCTATACCTGTTCCTTTTTAAGTCCCAACCTGCCTACACTCATTCCTTAAGACTTCAACATTCTTGTGCCCAAAAGATGTATCTCTCTGCTCTGGAGATTTGCATTTTAACAGAAATCAGAGAATTGGAGCCCAGATGTTCTGTGCACAACCTGAACAAATACCTTAGGATGCTTTGGAGGATTACAACAACCTTTCCCAGAGTACACAGCTGGACTTCACTTTGTAATAACTTAAGCAGTTACTGTATATACTACATCAGAATAAAAAATTCAGAGAAGCCTCTTTTATCTCCCCTTCTTTTTAGCATTAAGTACAGCAGTAGGATTATAGTAGGTCTTCAGCAGGTGCAGATTAGCAATAGAATAACTACATATTCTCACTTACTTTTTGTGTCGTATTTGTAAATATGGTAAATTGTTCTTTTGGTGAATATATAAGGAATAATGAACAAATGAACAAAATGAACAAAAAAGAAACAGTAACAGAGTGGCAATTGCACCATAGTATTCTATAGTTGGAAGACCATTTACCCCATCACTGCCACTCTGGTTCTTGGACCTCTGAGAGCGCACCCCCAATGAAGATAAGCACACCATTTCCCACAGCAGGTCATTCTACTTTGATCATCATTGCTGTTATGAACTTCTTTGCCTTAGGCAGAAAAGCTTCCCCAAAGGAAACCAGCCTTTGGTCAATGTCACCTTTGCTTCTAGACTTCACATAGTTAATGATCACATACTTCATCACACTCTACCCTCCTCATTTGCTGGGAGTTTTCCAAGTTCTCTTTCTATATTTCTGACTACACTTTCTGTCTTCCTTTTTGATTCTGGTCCTTCTGTACACCCTTAATTCACAGGTCTTCTTTGGCCTGCTCTTCTGGCTCTATTCACTTTACTCGTATGTCATTCACTACTTTGTGTCCAAATATGCCTGACATTTACCAGATTCCTATAAAGACTGTTATATTTCCTGAATTTTGGATGCATGTTTCCATCTACCTCTGGGCATCTCTGCCCACATGTTTCCAAGCTCCTCAAACTTGGCTGGGGAAATGCTAAGCTCATGTTCTATGTGATACTTTCTTTTTAGGAAATATCTCTATTCTGCTCTTATATAGGCTCCTTCCAAACATGTAAATACCTTTATAAGGATACTGTCAGTTATTTGTGACAAGTCTCATACACACATTAAGAATCCTTTTCTGGAACACTAGCTTTGACATAAAAGATATCAGTTCCCAGTGATAAATTAAACTGTACTGAATATGCCTGTTGGGTACTATGTGCCCAAGTTTCAAAAGGCATCCTGCCATGGGTGCCCATATCTGCTTCTCATGAGGAGGATTAATGTGTACACAAGTCACAGCTAATTCGTAATTAAGATATTGATTATTTATCATGTTTTAGCTCTAAAATCTTTATATAATTCCCCAAAGCGTTACACTGAAATGTTCTTTCCTTAAAGGCTACGTGTTTTAAAAATGCCAAAAAAGTGTCCTAATCTTATTTGAAAGCTCTTCCCTTGAGATAGCCTTTGCCAAGAACATGTTCTTCAAACAAGATGTGCTCTTTTAACTGAAGATTACATTTAGGACAAAATAGCGACAAAAAGTTAATACTTTGTCAAAGCAACTTTAGAATTTGAGTAACCAGTTTCTCCTCCTTGGGGACTCTTCTTGTTGCCTCAGATATTTCTGGTTGCAAAATAGGGTGCCAAGGCAGACCTCTCTTCTCTGCTGAATTTTTTTTTTTTTTTTTTTTTTTAAATTGTGATACTTTCAGAATAAGATTATCCTGGACCCCATGACGTTCAGCGAGGCCAGGTTCCGGCCGTCCCTGGAAGAGAGGCTGGAGAGCATCATCAGCGGCGCCGCGCTGATGGCCGACTCCTCCTGCACTCGAGACGACCGGCGGGAGAGGATCGTGGCGGAGTGCAACGCCGTGCGGCAGGCGCTCCAGGACCTGCTCAGCGAGTACATGAATAATGTAAGTGTTGGGCTCTCCATTCTCATGTCTTGGTGGATTCTGTTCTGCAATCGTGTTGCTCTTTTGGAAGCATAGATAGCAGGAAAAGAGAACAGACAAGTGTTCACCTAAGAGAGTCAGGTGAAACCAAAGAACTGCTTTGGGAGAGCGCCTGTCATGTTGTTTCAGAATCCATATTTTGTTTGTTTGTTTCAATATGGAGCAGATAGATGGACAGTAAGCTCTTTCACTTTTTACTTGGCTGATTTCTTCTTGGTCATTTTAGTGGCTGCATTTTGAAGTAGGTAAGATTTCGATTGGTAAAGGTAGATGATGGATGGAAACAGCTGAGAATATACTAAGTCCTCTGTTAAAAAGTGCACTTTTAAACCTAAGGATAGCTGTAGATGCGATTCTTCACCCCTAAAAGGCATTAATACATCTACTAGCCTTATAAAATGTGTGGATAGGGTTGTTTAAGGAAAAGTTCTAACTGTAGTAAAATTTGGAGGTGTTTTATTGATTCAGTCAGGAATCGCTTATAAGAGTGAGTCTCTAAGTTTTCAAATAGGTATGTATGAGTGGTATCTAATTGTATTTTGGCACATAATAGCCATCCTCTCCTATAGTTATAAAATGTGACAGTTTCTGTATACCTGTAACCTGCAAGAAGGTGATGAAACTCACATTCTTTGCCTTGAAAGGCACTAAATTATGGCTGTATTGATTTGCTACATTCATTCAGCTGAGGCGATGGCCAGTGCCTGCAGCAGTGGATGATCTGTACTTCCCCCTTTCCTGGACTTTAGGGTTTGAGAGAATTTAACACAAATTGGGGAAAAAATGTAGATAAAGTGAGGTCTTGATATTACATTTTGAAGAAATGACCTGTATAGTGACCAGGTGGGTAACAGAGACACTGAAAATCTGCTCACAGCTATTGAAGTCCATGTTGGGTATTATTAGGACACCCCGAGGCAATGCTGAAACAAAGCAGCCGCTCAGTGTCCCTCCCTCCAGCATCTCACCACTCCCATCATGAGTATCAATATGCAGCTAACAGACATTCAAACAAACAAGGAATGAGTGTTGACAGTAGCAGTGCTCCTCCTGCAGACCCTCCAGAGAACTTATTCAGAAAGCAAAAAGATGTCAATGAGAAAACCTGACAAACTAAAAAAAAATAAAATTTGTTTCCTTTCCATGGACCTTCAGATTCTTTGATTTTGGAAGACTTGGCCATTTTCAGCACGCAAAGAATAAAATGTGAATGCATCATGTGGCACCCAGCTGCTTATGAGGACATCTCTATAGGACCCTGGATGACCAACACTTTCTGTAATTTTGATCTATGGTATTATGTAGGGTACAGCTAGAAATGTTGATCCCATGGTCTTCCAACTGAGTGAATCTTTTGAATAGCAGATGTGTCAACAAAGAATGCTTATGAAATCTGAGACCCTGTTTGTTGGTTTGTTGTTGTTGTTGTTAACAAAATAGCAAAGGGCTAATTACCTGGATGTGGAATTTGGTTTTACATTAAGGCATGCTAGTGGTTCTCTTAATGAATAGTTACTGCCAAAGAGGGAAGTAGAAACTACAGAGATAACAGTGATGGTTAAGATCTCAATATAAATAAATCAGACAAAAAAGTATGTTTCTCTAAATAGAAATCACAGAACATGATTAAATAAGAGTCGATCGAGACGTGGCATGTAATTTTCAGTTTGGTATCTAAAATCCTGCCAACTAGAAGTTTTTCTTTCAGTGTAAGCTCATGCAGATCTGCAGAGCTGATGGATTTTTGTATTTTATTGACTCCAGGCACTTTTTGTTTTCTGTTCGCAGCCTTGTGATGCAGGAATGTTTTGTGCTTTATTGAAATCTTAGTTTCTATTTTGACGTGGTTACAGACAATACATCAATGGGTATAGTGCTTAAATTTCAAAATGCACAGGTTCTATTCACATTGAACCATCATGATCAAAGCCTGAAATAAAACACCTCCTACTTGACATTTATGTAAACTGTGTAACATTTAGTTGGACTTCACACTTGTTTGGTGATTTCAAGGTAGAATTGGATGCAGCCAGATCACCTTAATAGTTCCTGTCCAGTGCACTCATTTATCCTGCTGCACAGTCAATTCGTATTTATTTTGATATAGCATATATGAATACAAAAAAAATACACACCCATGCCTTGACTGAAAAGTCTATTGTAGTTAACAGCAACCAGTAAATCAGTCTATCATTCCTGGGCTGTTATATTTCTCTTTAAATTTTGTAAGCTCTGAGAATAAAGGTGTTATCAAATTATCACCTTACAAGTTGTCATCCTAATGTGCTAGGCAATACCATTAGGATAAACAAGTTGTTAAACTGAAAATATTTAAAAATCAGCATAACTGACATTTCTGTTTTCTGAGAATCTCCTGATCAGTCCCAGATGAACATTCCACTTACAATGCTTGCTTGTAGCTGAAGCTGTTCTAAAATTGTATATGTGCCAAATTGTATGACACAGAGGGAGACAGAGGTTGTGAAGAGAAGCTGTGTGCCATACCTGATAGAAAAAGGGTCTTCAAGGAGCATGGGCTATGACTTAGCCACATAGCTTCCATTGAACTTAATAGGATAGCAGTCACGTGTTAGATATTTCCACAAATGTATATTCTACTTAATGAACGTGGGCAGCTTGAAGATGTCAACAAAATTGTGCAGTTAAAAGAAACTGTGGTATGAGAAAAAAGGCTGGGTGAACAGAGGCATATGGTGAAAATTATCACAGATCATGGCGGTGGTAGAGAGGATGGTTGGAATTCTTTTAGGAAAGCCTTGGCTAGCCTTAAGTTGCTTTATCTAGTTGAAGATATAATTCAAAGTGAAAAGATTCTTAAAAATAATTCCCCTTAAGTAGACTATTATTATTGTACATATGTAAAGACTAATGGGTAGAGAGAAACTTAAAAGGATGTGTGGCCTGTAGATGCTGATTGGGATGAGTGCTATCAGTGTGGTGGTTGAAGCATTATGCTGAGTACTATAAATAGTTCCAAATTATAATGAACATATAAACCTTCCTTGTGAACTAATAATTTTAGGCAGCTTTCTTTGGCGGCAGTATAAACATAACATTTAATGGGTTTTATTAATAAGAATATTGTGAGGAATGCAGATTTAGAATATTTTATTCATTCAACAAATGTGTATTATGTGCTGGCCATTTGTGCCAGGCATTGCTCTAGGCCTCTGGGGATACAGAAAGTAGCAAAACAGGTAAAATTCTCTGCTTGCTCTCATGCAGCTTACACTGTTGTGGGAAGAGACAGAGAATAAATGCTAAGTGATATAAGCAAGAATTACTTCATATGGTGATAAATGCAAAGAGGCAGTCTAAAACATGGGAGGTAGAGGACACTGGGTACTACTGAAATTAAGAATGGCCTAAGAAGGTGTGTTGAAAAGTTGACATTAGATCAAAGACTTTTCAGAGGTGAGGAAGCAAAGAGGCCTTGAGGAGGAAAGGATGACAAGGTCAAGTGCCTTGCTGTGAATGGGTACTTGGTGCACCCGTTTGAAGCACCATGGGAGTCATAGTGGCTATTGTGAGTAGAGGGATAGCAGGAGATGGCGTCTGTATGGTGCCGAGGCATCAGTCTCTGCAGGGTCTGGTGAACCATTATACAGAATTTGACTTTCATTCTAATGGAATGAGAGGCCATTGCAGAGTAGTGAGAGAAAAATGCCATGATTCAGGTGCTGAGAACAGGCCACAAAAACAAAAGGGGTGAAAACAGGTGAGGAGGCCCTGTGTCCCGGAATATTCATGACAGGATGGTCTCTTGGACCAAGGGATAGCAGTAGAAGTGGAATAGAGTATTCAAATACTGACTACAAATAAAATTTGCTTATAAAGTAACTAGTAAGAAGAATGTATCTGTTTTATGAACATAAAATGGACATTTGCATTTTGAATGATTTGCATTTTGAATGACACTTAGAGTTGTATCAGTTGCAACTAATATGATACCTTCATTTGGTTTGGGTTGCACAGGAAATTCTGATTTACTGGGATGTTGAAACAATTCGTAAATAGCTTACTTGGCAATGCCTGGATACTCTGCTAGATAGATTGCATTTGAAAGGGGAGTTAAGTAGAAAAATTTTGTTTCAACATTGTATCACCAAAAATGTCTAAGTATGGTTCACATTCTTATAAATATAAAAGACTAGAAAAATTTAATACTTATTCTAAGTATTAAACTGTAATGCAGAAGTATAAGGAGAAAAATTACTACATATTCTAGGTACTAAAACTGTAAATGAAGAACAATAAGGAGATGCATTAAACTGTTATTTCTTTACGCACAATTCACCGTTAGACCTTGATGAGAATATGCAATGAGCAGATGTGCCTGGTCCTGCTACTTTACAACCTGTTTCCATTTTATATGCATAAACTCTCTGGGTAGCTCAAATTTTTTTAAGACTAATTTAGAGCTACAGTTTTCTTAAACAATCATGCAGTTAAACTATTTTCAAATGATGGCAGAGATCCTGGCGGCATAAAGTAATACTGCTGTTCTCTGTTGTAAAACGTGGTGAGATATTTTTAATTGCATTTTTAAAAATAATTACAAGTGTATATTTTTTTAAAATTTTGTATCCAACTTTTTTTCAAGCTTCTTGAAGCATCTAAGTGGATCCCTGGGGTTAACAATTTATAAACCATTAATATATAGAAGGTATTAAAAGCACATGAAGACATATTGATATGGGAACATATATACATACTACAAGTATTTGAAGCATTGTCATAGCCTTTGTTAGTAGAATTTAACATAAAGTGGGTTCCTGAAGGAGCCCACCTGTGAGGATTTGAGGACTAAAATATGGTCTAAAAAGGTTATTTCCAGCCCGATTCTGTGGCCTATACACAGCAAGCCTCCAGCACGTTGTTCCACAACACTAGACGAATAATACATGAGATGATATCCAGGGCCACGGGATCTCTGAGAATAGTAGTTTTTACATTTTTGTATAGTGGAAAAGAAATACGTGTTCACTATAAAGAACAAAAAAACACAGAAAGAAGAAAATAAAATATTTCATCCCCCAAAATAATCACTGCTAATAATTTGGTATGTGTCTTTCTAATATTTCTGAGCATATAGGAGTGGCATATTTACAGAGACACACACACACGTTACACCTTGGTTATTTTTTATAAAATGGACTCATATTGTAAATGCTGTTTTGCAATCTATTCTCTTTACTCAATATATTGTGAATATGTTACCATATCAATAAACATTGTCTAACCTTATGTTTACTGGCTGCATAGCATTTTATTATATGAATATGTAATAATCCCTTTAGAAGCAATTCATTTTGAGTCTATTTTTAGGGAAGAGCCTTGGAAAAGATAAGTAGGGAAAACTTTTCCTGCTGGCAGTATAGAGTTCTGATTTAGACCAAAGCGTGACTGAGAAACAAAATGAGAATAAAGTGAGGACACAGCTTCACAGTTTCTGTGTTTCGGGGGATCCCTGACAAATCTTGTGCAATCAGATTTTTGCATATAAACAAAATCTGAATGCTTCTGGGATTCTATTTGAAATAATCTTATGTTTATTTATATTGATTTTCTGTATAAATCTGATTTTTATCTACCAGAATTTATTTAATTTGGCTGCATATTACTGCCGAGAGAGGCCCAGAACAACTAGTTGGCAAGTTCAGTATGTGGGTTTGATCTAAAATCCCAGAGAAAGATCGCACCCTTTTGAAGGGACTGTCATCAGAAAGATAACTGCCATAGGAATTGCTATACTGCCACATTTCTCCTATAAGGGAAGGCATGAAAAAGACTGAGTAACTCTTATTACTTAAGAATAAGGCTCATTGTTGATTAAACATGAAATTTGTTTTGAGTATTATCTGGATCTTCTCTTTTCTCTCCTTCCTATTATTATGTAGATAAGGGAATGCAACTCCCTGAAGTCAGCTTGGCTAATTATAACTTTCTCTATTAAACGGTGTGACAACACAATATAGAAAGTAATGTTTGAAAATACTTGTGGGCAATACAAGATCTAATGTTGCCCATACCTTCTCCTAATGGCCCTGCATTCTAATGCAAAATTAAGAGCTGCCTAATGAGATTGGTAGCTTCATTCAAGGGAAAGAGTCCTAATATTCCACACTGGTGCTTGTGGTGAGGAGGTTTTCCTTGCGTTTTTCTTACTTGTATATTTTCTTCTCCTCTTTCCTGTTCTCTGTCTTCACATATGTTCCACGCCCTCATCTTTATTAATTTTGAGCTTCAAATTCCCCTGTGCATTTACACTTCCCATGCAAAACTTTTGCTTCCTTGAACAGAGTTTTTTAATTCTTCCTTTCCTCCCCTCCCCTCCCCTCTCCTTCCCTTCCTTTCCCTTCCCTTTCCCCTTTTCTTTCCTTTTCTGTTTTGTTCTTTTTCTTTTTTCTGGACAGAGTCTCATTCTATCACCCAGGTTGGAGTATAGTGGTACAGTGGCGTGATCTCAGCTAACTGCAACCTCTGCCTCCTGGGTTCAAGTGATTCCCCTGCCTCAGCCTCCCGAGTAGCTGGGATTACAGGCACCTGCCACCATGCCCAGCTAATTTTTTGTATTTTTAGCAGAGATGGGGTTTCACTGTATTAGCCAGGATGGTCTCGATCTCCTGACCTCGTGATCCACCCGACTCGGCCTCCCAAAGTTCTGGGATTACAGGCGTGAGCCACCGCACCGGGCCTTTTTTTTTTTTTTTTTTTGAGACAGAGTCTGGCTCTGTTGCCCAGGCTGGAGGACAATGGCGCGATCTCAGCTCACTGAAACCTCTGCCTCCCAGGTTCAAGCAATTCTCCGCCTTAAATTTCTTTCTTTCTTTCTT
>NW_016809081.1:1133737-1137888 GCF_001698545.2 Rhinopithecus bieti | reverse complement strand
AGCTGGGACTACAGGCGCCCGCCACCACGCCCAGCTAATTTTTTTGTATTTTTAGTAGAGACGGGGTTTCACCGTGTTCAACAGGATGGTCTCGACCTCCTGACCTCATGATCCGCCCGCCTCGGCCTCCCAAAGTGCTGGGATTACAGGCATGAGCCACCGCGCCCCGCCCTTCTTGAGTCTTAAAGTGCACAAGGTATAGGATGATTATTCAAATGGGGGACTTAGGTCCTCTGAAAAGTATGACAACCCCAGGAGCTCACTGTTGGCTTCATTGTGGTGAAAAACAAACAAACAAACAAAAAACAAAAAAACCAGTATTGAACAATTAATACTTCTATCTCTTTCCCCCACTCACTGCCCTCTAACCCAACATTTTCTCTCCTTCCTTCCCTCCCTCTTTTTCTTCCTTCCAACTATATACCTGGTGAAATCCTTAAAACCTCCTTTGAATTCATGAATGAACTCATAGAAATGTAAGGGAATTACTAGGAAAAAAGAAACAACAAGAAAGTAATTAACTGGAGATGGACCTGCAGATTTTTCATGGCCTAGACTTGGGTTTTACATGAGGCGTTAGGTGCAAGGAACGGGACAAAGAACACTGATTCAAAGAACAAAGCTAGATGGCCAGCTAGATTAGGGGTCTCAGTAGAAAGTCTGGATTCCCAGTTAATGAAACCACTGGGGTTTGATCTAAGAAAGTAAAACTTCCATACAGGGAGTAAAAACGGGACTATGTACTGTCTTGGCCTTTAAGGAGCTGTAAGACTAGAACACCCTTCTCCTCTAAAAATTTCTAACCACAAGCCCATAATAACTTAGTATCAGGGCCAGAAACTAGATTCCAGCATGACCTAAAGTTGATCCAGAATTTACTTGAAAGGCATTTGGTGTGGTGGGTTGCCAGGTACTTGGTAGAAGCAAATACCAATGCCTTCCAGAGGAATATACTTTAAACCTGGGGCTCAAAAAATTTCCAAAGATAAAGTTACAAAGATCATGAGTTGACCTTCCAGAAACCCTAAAACGTAAACAAACAAGCCACTGTGAATGAGAGTTGGCAAAAACAACCGCTTATGGATTAGCCCTACAGGGTTTCAAGTTTGCAATTATTAGGTACAGATTATAAAATATTTCAAAGAAATTGAAGAGAACACTGGACATGTGATGAAGGAGCAGGAAGCTGTCAGCCTGACTGGGCAGACTTGGAAAGCAGGGCTGGGAGTTGTGGTGGTAGAGGGATATAAGCTTACTTGAATGGGTGGGGCAGACGGTTCTTGGCCAAGCCTCCTCTTGGTAGCCTTCTATGCCACAAGCCTGGACAAATAAGGAAGAAGAAAACATGATAGCTGAGAGTGTCTGGCTTTTGCTGTTCAGAGTGGTGCTGTTGGTAAATTCTTGACTGGGAGCTGGTAATCTCTTAGCAACCCTGTGGTTGGATATCATTCAGCTTATCCACAGCAGACTTCTCTAAATGAACTCTTCCTGGTGACAGAAAGGAAAAAGAAAATCTGCCAAATGAAAGAGGAGATGGGATTAAAAATCTGCCTCAACCCCAAAATTAAGTTCCACACTTAGAACTCTAGCTAGTTTCTCTCCTTATCAAACAAACTCCTCACTGAGCCGTTGAAAGTTGGTACAGTCAACAGGATGAGGAAGAGCAAGTAATGCTATGAGAGAGGAAAGATCTTTCTCTGACTTAGTAGCTGAGATTCTTGACAGAGCTGACAGCCAAGTCATCAGATTTGGCCAGTCTGGACAGCACACGCTTGGACAGCACACGCTTGGACAGCACAATTGATCTTCTCAGAAGGGCCTTCTGGTATTTCAATGAAGACCTCACAGAACTGTCAGGGACAGCAGCAGGCTGCACTCCACCATCAAACTGATGAACCTGGGAAAACCTTCCCTTTGAATTAACGAAGTATGTAAGAAGATCTGAACTCTGGATTTCTTGTTCCCGAACGGCTTGTTCCAAAGATAAGCTCTCTTGCTGGGGCCCCTCCTTGCTCAGGTTCAATGTGGCCTTGAGCTCTGAGAGGTATTTTTCTTGATTCATTTTGAAAATTGTTACACTCTAAGAACTGAGTGTTTCACTGGTTGGTGACGTCTCTGACGACTGTCCGTGCTTCAGTCACACCAAGTACTTTGCACTTACCATCTATCTGATTAAAATGTTCTTTCCTTTGGGAGGCCGAGGCGGGTGGATTACCTGAGGTCAGGAGTTCGAGACCAGCCTGACGAACATAGTGAAACCCCTTCTCTACAAAAAATACAAAAATTAGCTGGGTGTGGTGGTGCATATGGGTAATAACAGCTACTTGGGAGGCTGAGGCAGGAGAATCGCTTGAACCTGGGAGGCAGAGGTTGCAGTGAGCTGAGATTGCGTTACTGCACTCCAACATAGGCAACGAGAGTGAAGCGCCATCTCAAAAAAAAACAAAAACAGCCGGGCGCGGTGGCTCAAGCCTGTAATCCCAGCACTTTGGGAGGCCGAGACAGGCGGATCACGAGGTCAGGAGATCGAGACTATCCTGGCTAACACTGTGAAACCCCGTCTCTACTAAAAAATACAAAAAACTAGCCGGGCGAGGTGGCGGGCGCCTGTAGTCCCAGCTACTTGGGAGGCTGAGGCAGGAGAATGGCGTGAACCCGGGAGGCGGAGCTTGCAGTGAGCTGAGATCCGGCCACTGCACTCCAGCCTGGGCGACAGAGTGAGACTCCGTCTCAAAAAAAAAAAAAAAAAAAAAAACAAAACAAAAAAAAACAAATGTTCTTTCATAAACTTTGCATGGATGGCTCCTTCTCCTCCCACCAAGTTTCAGCTCAAATCTGTTGTTCTTGACTACATTAGTGCATTTATTTCTATTATAACACTTGCCACGCTCAAAAATCACATCATCTTATTGTTTGTGTTATCATCTGCTCCTCTATTGGAATTTACTTTCCATGAAGAGGGCTGTTGTATTGTTTACAATCCCCAGTATCTGGTGTATATAGCCTGGCACATAGGAGGCTGCAGATAAATATGTTTTGAACAAATAAATGAATTCCCTTTCATCCCCTTCTTCTCCTCTAATAATAAACAACATAACCCATATGTTTTGAGAACTTTGAGTCACATAGCTTGGAACCCAATGTTTGATCTTCTTTCTCTGCTCTACTACCTGATAAAACACTCAGTGCATTAGCTAAGGTTAACTACGCTTGGCTTCTTCATGCCTTGCTATGCAGTGCCCAGGCTTTTCACTATAGTTAAAGCTTTATTTAAGGCCCTGGCAGAGGCCACATCAATTCTTTCAAGAAATGGAGGAAATGATCCCAGTAACTATTAGTAGAGATAAAAGTGATGCAAAGCACGTCACTTGCTTGCTTTTCAGTTCAAAGAGCTCCACCAAGCTGCTCACTCTTATTTTTGTTGCTACAGAGTGGCCTGTTTGGGCATGAGCGCTTAAGGATGTGTCTGAGGGCTTGGAGGAGCCAGACCAGTTTTAGTTCATGGCATTCTGTAGGCTGGACCAGGGACTTTGGAAATTTCTTAACTCATCACTTCCTAAAAGACACAAAATAATTTGCATGTGTACGTGAAGAGATAAATCAACAGAAGACAAGGGTCAGTCACAGTTAAGCTTTTTAAAATTAGGCACTCTGCAGAGTTGCAGCCCCAACTACAGAATCACAGTCTCCTGCTGAGGGGGTTTTGATCTCTAAATTGAGCAAGTACCCCAGCTGATTCTTATGAGCAGGCAAGTTAGGGAACACCTGATGTAGTAAGTAAGTGTATCAAATCAAGAGTTGATTTAATATAGCACGGGTTAAAAACGGGTTTTCTTTCTGTGAGTGGGATAAATACTTTTGTAAGAAATCAAGTGAAATTATCTTTTGGGAAGCTTTCTTGAGCTATATATTATTCATCCTAGACATTCATAGTATGAGAGGAGACTCGTGAAGCTGGGTAGCTAATCTCTTCTTCGAATTCCTTAGAAATAGATGAGCAAATCTTCACCAGCACCTTGCCCTGCGAGATACTAATTAAAGGGTAGTTGTTTTTCAGAATGTCTAACTTTCACCTCAGCACTCTCAAACACACCTCGTCCTACTCATCTACTTTTCCATTTATAAAAGACCTTTTTTTTTTTTTTTTTTTT
>NW_016809081.1:1122362-1133527 GCF_001698545.2 Rhinopithecus bieti | reverse complement strand
TTTTTTTTTTTTTTTTTTTTTACCTTGGAAGGACTGTATTCTCCATTGCCAGAAAGAGAATATCAAGTCTCACAGATTATTCAGAAATTCTCTTTCTTAACAGCTTAATTGCTGACTTCAGTTATCTGTTAACTCTGCTAGTTTGAATGCAGCTGAGAGATTTATGGCATCAACCCAGAGCTATGCCGTTTACCCCTTGAATTGAGCTTTCTTTCTAGGTTCTTTTGGTGACTATTCTAGGGCACACCTTCTAAGAGGAAGGAACATTTTGCCTGACTGCTCTTGAAATTCTTGTATCTATTGAAATTCTTGTGTCTATGTATCAGGATAACATAAGGAGATTTTTAAAAACACATATTCCAGGTTCCTGCCTTGGTCCTAAAATGATAAAATCTCCAGGGAAAGAACTGGGAAGCTTTATTTTAGCAAATATCCCATGGGATTCTCCTGCCTCCAGTCCTGCACCAGCCTTGGACTATGCCAGCATTGAGAATCATCTGACGTAATCAACACTGGATTCAGAGACAGGTATCATACATTTCCTTTTTCCGTTTTCTTAATCACATTTTCACAGTGTTGTTTATTGTTATTTCTCTTCACTCTGTAAATTATCCTCCACTACTCCTTGCCATGGAACTAGTGAAGACCTTTGGAGGCCAATTTTCTTCTTTATCCCCCCTGAAGTGACTCGAAAAGACAGTATTTGCATATTATGTAAGTTTCACCTCAATAATTTTGAAAAAAGACATTGGCCTTTTTTATTATTTTGTCTGCACACTTGGGTGTTAGGAGGGATCAGTCCTGTGATCTGGTGATTATTTTCACACTATTATTCTTGCAAAATAGACATATACATCTTTTACTATGTATCTTATGGATGTAGTAAATGCTGCATCCATGAGAAATTTAAAGAGATGCTGATTCTCTGACCCACTCTTCCTATTCCAGACATTGCCTTTTTTTTTTTTTTCCCACTGTTGGCCTAATTTTAGGGTTCTTATCTTTTGTGTTGCCCCTTTTCCTCATCTATTAGTTTATTTTCAACCATTTGTAAAACCTTTAAAACCATATCCTTTTTTTACTTTTTTTTGTTTTTAGTCCTTTCAGGATTCTCAAAGGATCAACACCCATTTTCCTAAAACCTCTGTTTTGTGATTTCAGATTATTTAGATGAAAATGAGTAGCATGCTCTCTTCAATGAAACAAATGGTTAAGGACCTGCCCAAGGTCACATGTTTAGATATAACTAAAATTGGAACACAGGTCTTCTGGTCTCTTTATTGCCACTCTGTGATTCTTTTCATTACTTTGTGTTATATATTAATGAACCTATACACAACATTGGATTTTTTGATATTCTGTTCTCTCCATTTAAAGCCCTACATTGTGTAGTGCCCATCTTTTTCCTAATGTATATATTTTGAATCCCTCAGAGTTAGTTAGATGGTAGACTCTGGACAAATATCCAATCTGTAAGAATCTACAGATCCTAGCAGAACCCTACTAGTACTCCAAATAGAAGGCAGACAGCAGCGACCCTGTGGGATAGCCATCAGAATTCCTTACAGAGGGGCAAAGAAGAGCCTGTTTTGGCAGGAGTAGATGCTAATGCAGCAAATCATTGAATTGTATATTTTTCAAGAATGCAGAATCTCTTGGCTTCAGTATCTAGGTGGAGACTGTCGATCTTGTAAGAGACAATGGTAGTGGCAATAACCATAGCAGCCAGCACTAGTATATCTACTTTTTCATAATTCCCTAGGGGCTCAGTGCAGTGGCTCTGCCCTCAGCTAGCCATATCTGTCCAGAGATCTGACTTTTGTTTTTTTCTGAAAATAATCACCTAGTTGCCTGCAATTTTGAATAGGAGAGAAGATCTGGTGGTCTGCTTTTAATAATTAATTAATTAAATTGACAAGTAATAATCGTATATATTTGTGGGGTACTATGTGATGTTTGGATATGTGTATACATTCTAGAAAGATTAAATCAAGCTAATTAACATATCCATCACCCCACCAACTTACCATTTGTTTGTGTGGTGAACAGGTGTAAAATCTCTTTTGGCAACTTTGAAATATAAAATACATTATTATTAACTACTGTACTGTGTAACTATTTCATGCTGTGAAACAAGATCACTAAAATGAATTCCTTCTGTTTAACTGAAGGAATTTGGCCATCATCTCCCCATGTTTCATCCCCCTCGCTGCTCAGCCTTTGAAACTATTTCTCTGCTCTCTGTTTCTATGGGATCCACTTTCGTAGATTCTGCATAGAACTGAGATTGTATAGTATTTGTCTTTTTGTGTTGGCAGGAAAGTAAATTAGTGCAGCTATTTTGGAAAACAGAATGAAAGTTCTTCAAAAAACTAAAAATAGAATTACCATATGATCCAGCAATCCCACTTGTGGGTATATATTCAAAGTAATTGAAATCAGTATGTTGGGATCTCTGCACTGCCGTGTTTATTGCAGCATTATCCACAACAGTCAAGACATGGAAGCAACCCAAGGGTTCATCAGTGGATGAATGGATAAAGAAAATGTGGTGAATACATAGAATGGAATACTATTCAGTCTTTTAAAAAAAGGAAATTCTGCCATTTTTTGGCAATGGGGATGAACCTGGAGGTGTAACTCCTTTTTAAATAGAGTTTCAAGAAATCATCTTTTTAAAAATCTCACCTTTCTCCTTTCTCAGATTTCTACATCTTTGGGATTTTGCAGTATAAATTGGGTTGTTCTGAGCTTCCCTGTTGCTGGCTTAGGATTTGGCTTTCTCTGGCCTGCTAAATGGGCTAGCACACCTCTTTCTGAAATCCAGCTTTCAGAATACTACTGCTGTTTCCTTCTGTTGTCTTTGTCCGAAGAATTAATGCCTTTAAAAGGAAATGGCTTTATGATAATTTTAATGGAATTTCAGAAAAGAGCAGTGATAAATATGTGTGTTAAATCAATTAGCCATCTTCAGTGACACCTTGCTTTTGTTTTTAAGAAAGGCTTTAGGTTTCTTCCATCTCTATGTTTAGGGGCTATAACCAGACACAGGGATGGTTGTTTTGTAGCTAACTTGACCAAGGGTTTGAATCAAGATAAGTTGATCAAAGCACATTTTCAAAGTGAATTGAGATTTTTGGATAAAAGTAGAGGTGAGATCAAATGTGTTGGAATAAAGCTTAGTTGGAGGATCTATTTGATGTAGGCACTCTATTGTATTTGATTGTTTATCTCAATCCTAATGAAAGCATTATAGACATTTGTTCCTATTTAGAGGTTGAAGAAAGTGTGCTTGTGAATACCTTGTCTTTGTTGTTCATGTAAAGTAACTATAGAAATTGGGCATTTATCACATGATGATAAATAATTCTTTAGAAACTTTGTTTCAGAGTCTATTGAATGCTACATCCCACTTAGTTGCTGATAACAGTTGCACAAATGAATCACAATATGATCCATAGCACAGTGTTAAAGGATAATCGAGTCCAATGTTATTACCTCAACCATTTTATAATTTTAAGTATCTCTCCCAGTATGTTTAGAACCACAAGATCCTTGTAAATGGATTATTCCCATACATTTATTTGTTTACTAAAGGTTACATTTATCTTTTGTATTATTACTATTTTTTCCCCTGTAATATTATTTTACATATTACTCTTGAACTTACATCTTTTAATCCTTAGAACTTTTATTAGGTGTGTGACCCAATGATTTGATTTATAAAAATGCACATTGATATATCTAACAATTCATATTTTTATATAAAATTTATACTCACCTGCCAGAAACAGTGACAAGAGACAGATACATGAAATATTTAAATTCAGGACAACCATTAGGGAAGTTCTTGTGATATATTCCTAATGTATTGTGATTATTAGCATTCATTAAATTTTCCCTAAAAATTTAACACCCATCCACCAAATAATTGTCACTAAGGAAAGGATTATTTACTAGCAAATCATACATAGTTTGACACATCTGTATGGTTAAAGGATAAGAAAAGCAAAATTTCTTTTGCTTTTAATTTAGTTAATTTATTAGTTTTGATACTGCATTTCATGGAGCCTTGCGTGCTTCCGGGTCCCCATTAGTAGGAGACCAGGAGAGAGGAATGAGTGTGACTCTTAGTTCCCTCTGTCCCCTAGATCTGTTTTTCCCTGAGTATCCCCGACACTAATTGAATTCAATATTTCAAGATTATGATAGAATAGAGAAGCCCAGCTCTTTGCAGATAGCAGACCTGTCCTGAAATATCCAAATGAATTCACAAATTCTGAGCTTCTTATCACTATTTGGCTATCAAGTTATATTAGCTGTATAAAATCTCTTCAAATTAGTGAGAATGGTTCTGGCCACCTCTTCACCCCCAGTCCGAGTTTCTCAGCAGTTCCTGGTTAAATATTCTACTCTACAAGGTTTCCTTCAGTATTCCCCAGTGACTCTGTGCCATACCTTTTAGGTGAAGAATAGCATGCTGATTATAGAGTACAATACTAGAACTCTTG
Organism: Rhinopithecus bieti; assembly: GCF_001698545.2. NCBI lineage: Eukaryota > Metazoa > Chordata > Mammalia > Primates > Cercopithecidae > Rhinopithecus > Rhinopithecus bieti. The sequence goes on along the minus strand of NW_016809081.1, from coordinate 1,129,016 downwards.
ACATGCATCATTTTCACCATATTCTTTAGAAAGTGTCAGGATTTTAGTTTTTAGAAGAATATAGATGTAATAGTTTGCAGCATACATAAGTTGTAATATTCCAAAACATCCCACAAGACATTTTCTTTCTTTCTTTTATTCTGAAGCATTTTCTTTCCTGATAGCTACAGATGAACTCAAGGCCTTTTCTTATCCTGTAATGAAACGTTGAATTACACCCATACAGTTTAGCAGAACTAATGCTTACCCACTGGCTGAATAAATCAGGCTGTTTATATTTTCTTTAATACAAAAAGGAAATGATAATGAACTTGAGGATAAGGTTTTAAATGTATATAGTTATTATAGTATAACAGTGCTGCGAGGCTACTTGCTGACAATGGTAAGGGCAATTTTATCTCTTTATAAATAAAATTTAGAATTGAACATCTAAAACTGGAAAAAGATATTAAGAGTTTATTGAGTGTTATGGTTTGGGAGTTATATTAGATACAACAGTATTAAATAGTATGCAATAGAATGAGAGACTTGTTGTGCAGGTTTTAAATGTTGTAAGCTGATAAAGTCCCTTCCAATAATAATAATAATAACAATAATAATAAAGACAAATGCATATCAAGATAGAAATAGGTAGATATGAGTTAGGTTTTCAGAAGGAGAGCTGGGTCAAGATGCTGAATTATTCATGGCAGAAGTAGCGCTTGAAATATTTGAAAGGTGTACAGGAATAAGATAAATCAAAGATGGAGAGTATACTTTGGGGGTAGGAATGACACAAAGCAAAATTTGTTATGGGAATGTGTATGGTACATTCTGAGCACAGTGAAGCCTGCTTGATTAGATAAAAGGATATCAAATAGAGAAAAATTATGTTTGCAAAGGAATGTTGAGATTCAATTACAGAGGAATAGGATTCCAAGTTAAGAAATGCATGCTTTATTATGGTAGGTAGTTATTAAATTTTTATTTGTTTTGGTTTGATTTGTTTTGGTTGGACTTGGTGTTATCATGATCATGATATTAGGTAATATGTGCAGTGTTTGGGAACAGCCATCTTGCCTGCAGAGGTGGAGAGTGGCTCTTGAGAGTGTCCATGGGAGATAAGAGGCTGTAGAGACCTGTTAGTGGACTTTTAGGAAAGTACAGACAGAAGACAATATAGTCTGAACTACAGAGAAGACAGTGGGAATGAAAAGGAGAAAAAGCAGATTCAAGGAGAGTAATTAAAATAACCTGAGGATGGATTTTTTTTCAAGAAGAATATAGACGGGGAAGGAACCAAAATACTGCCTTTCTCTTTTCATGAGATGTATTTATCAATTATTCATTGAATTGATACGTCACTAAGTTAGGACTGATCAAATTCATTGACTATATTTTTTGAAGAAAAGCATTTAACGGTGTTTAAAATCTGTCATATATTAGTTTTTTATCATATAATGTTACTCTGTAAATATTTGTCTTCACTTGTTGTTTATTGTATTCACACAGTAGACTGTTAGTGCTTTTGATTGAATCGTTATGCTATCAAAACTCATGGTACAAAGCATGTTGCAGTTCTGCTGAGGCCTGGGTTTGAGTGTCACATTCCAGAGTCTCTTTGAAGGCTATGATTGGCCTAGTGGACAGGCCAGTATCTGTCTCTTTGGTGGTCATTTTTGGCTCAATATATGGGACATAATAATTTCCAAGTTGTTATTTTAAAAATTGAAAAAAAAATATTTCTTTGTGGGGAAAAAACTGGCCTTATAAAAGATGTTTACCTTGAGTTTGTTGAATCTTAAGGGGTCATTTAGCTTTCACAGCTATTCTTTAATTGTACCTCTTAAATTGTGTATTAGAGAAGAATTGTGAGCATTATGTTTCATTAATACTTCAGGATACACCCCTTAAGAAGCTCAAGGATCTTGTCTAAGTGTGTTCTGTTACCTAGAGCCTTCCTTTAGGTAGTTCTCTGCCCTGTGGCAGCTGTGGTTTTAATTGCCATGCACTTTGTTGACTTACATAAGGTAATATTTCTAGTATTCAACTGTGTTCAAATATTTATTTGGTATCCATTTTATACAAAACACTATTGTAGACACTTCTGGAACAGGAAAAAATTGAACAAATGAGCCACTGACTATACCTTCAAGGAAATTATACCTTGTAGTGTCCAGAAATATACTATTCTATTCATTATTTCTGAAATAACTACATTTTGAACATTGTGGTTGTTCAGGTTGTTCATGACATGATAGAGAATAGAGTATTTTGTTGATTAAGATGAATCTGAGTCAGATGAAATTTGATACATTATTATCCAAGAAAGAAACTATTATCTACCACTGAAAAACCAATGTGTCTGCCCAGTTTCCAATCAGCCTGAAGCCAGTTTCATTTTGCATGGGTGATACAGGTGACAGAGGTGGATCATCCGGCAGCTTCATGTATATTCACACTTACCTGATAGGGTCAACGCCTCTTAGTTTGGTTTGAAATCTCACTGGGAAATGTACTTCTTCCTTTGATAGATTTATCAGGTGATATAGTCCAACCATTCCTGAAACAATACATGAAAAAAATGTTAATAGTTACCATATCCCTGACCTTGAGGTGTATATTGTCTGTTTCATAATAACAACAGGCAAAATTGCAAGACCCATTATTAAAGGGATGATTTGTGGGTTCATAGATGAAGTATCTGTAAATACCACAGGCCTACATGTTTTTACTAAATACAAGCCACGTAAGGATAACCTTCCTTTGACAGGGAGATGTGATAGGGATTGGAGCTCCAGCAAAGACTTCCCACATTTTTAATGTCTTTCTGGGTAGCTCTAGGGGCATCTTGGTGGATTAGCAACTGAATATATCATTTCATCCAAAAGTAGGTAGTAAATTAATTCCAGAGGGAAATTTATAGTAGTAATTTTCAGCGAGTAACCAGAGAGGTAGGTACTCAAAATAGTGAGATTCAAGGAATCAGAGATGTTTTGATTAGAAAAAGATAGTGAGAAGAGAATAACTGCCTTCAAATATTTGAAGAACTCTTTTGTAAAAGAAAAAAAGGGACATATTCCAAAAGTGTATGTATGACCACAAGGAAATATTTAGGCTCAATAGAAGGCAAAAACTTTAGAATAGCCAGAGCTCGCCAACAAATTCTATCATCTGAAGCACTCTGAGCTGCCTCAAAGGCTAGTAAATTCTCTCTCACTAGCTTGTGTGTTGTGAGCGTTTAGCAGGAATGCTCTAACTAGAAATTAAAACATAATGAGGCTGAACTTTAAGGTTTCTCCTTTCCCTGACATCATCACTTTCATAATTTTCTAGACATGCATCTGTTGAATATAGGTTGACCCCATCATCAAGGAAATTCCTCATTCCTTGTATTCTACTTGTCTAGTTTTTCTTTGGTCCATTTTATACACGAAGCTGGTTTGAAAAATGAGAGGGAAGTTTGGGCTTTTAGATGATCAGGATGGAAATGATAATCAGTTCCATATTCCTTATTCGTCAGTTCTTGATGGAACAATTTTGCAGTTTACCTAGTGTCTGGCTGAGAGGGCATTTAGGTAGAAAGAACCTGGCTATGATTTAGCAAAGATGAGGATAGTTCTTCCATATCATAAAAAGTAATCTGGGTTCCTGGCTAGCTGTGGTGGCAAATGCCTGTAATCCCGGCATTTTGGGAGGCTAAGGTGGATGGATTACCTGAGATTGGAAGCTTGAGACTAGCCTGGCCAATGTAGCAAAACCCCATCTCTACTAAAAATACAAAAATTAGCTGGGCGTGGTGGTGAGCACCTGTAGTTCCAGCTACGTAGGAGGCTGAGGCATGAGCTTGAGAATCACTTGAACCTGGGAGGCAGAGGCAGAGGTTGCAGTGAGCCAGGATCACACCATTGCACTCTAGCCTGCCTGGGTGACAGAGCAAGACTCTGTCCCCCCCCCCCCCAAAAAAAAAGAAAGAAAGAAAGAAATAATGTGGGTTCTAGCCACCTCCTCCCTCACTTCAGAGGACTCTTTGACATAACCTTTGCAAAGCAACCTTAGGTTCTCTTATATTTGCCTTTGTTCCCGGAGACAGTAAAGACAACCAGGCCTTGGTGCAACTGGTGGATGATGAAACTTTTGCAAAATAAGGATTGCATTATGGTGCCTGGACATCCATTTTGGATTTCTGCTATGTACTTTGAGTCTGGCTACCCACTATAGACTTCCTGGAGGCCCAGATCTTCTGACTGTCAATTAGTGATGATTCTGGGCAAGATTTCTCCAAAGGCTAAACTGGAAGTTATATTTTCTGAGGTTGCTTCCAGAAAATCAATTCTATTCTATAAAGTCATTCCTCATGTAAGTCCATTCCTCTAGGGAGGTCAACTCTAGCATGATTTCTTTAAGCATCAAATTAATATTTTACTTCTTAAAATGCAAAGTGTGTTTCTACTGAAAGTAGAGTTAGGCAAGTATTTGGAATATCCCTGGCTTGTTAAGAATTTCTCCGCAGCAAATATTACTCAACAGTATAAAGCAGATTTTAACCCTTGCTTTCTGGCAGAGCAATTGGACTTGGAATTTGCCTCTTTATTCAATCTGTATGTGACTTGACTTGTTAACTGCAAAAATAATATGTGATTTTTTTTATATCTGGTGATTTTGATTAGACAATTTTTAAATTATGAAATTTCATGGGATAATTTTAATCCATTAAACTCTTCAATATGCAGAATTTCAATCCATTAAACTCTGCAATATGCATTAATATCCTGCACAACGCAACTGTTCACAGTGTATGTGTTAACTAGTGTTTAAAAGAGCTTGTATGTAATTGACTCACCAGTAAGTTGTAGTTTTATATCATTTAAATTCATCTTGTCTTCTTAATTATATTTATGAATATTGGATATGTTTTAAAATGCAAATTTTAATTATGAAGAATGGGTTTCTTTTGTTTTCTTTTTCTCCCCTATACCCACTCTCTTTTACCCCCATTATCCCAGCCTTTGGGAACCACCATTCTATTCTATGCTTCTATGACTTTTTTAGATTCCATATATAAATGAGATCGTGGAGGAGAATGCATTTCTTAATTGATTTGTACCCATGGTCCTCAAAGTGTGATGTGAGGACTAGCGCTAGTCTGTAAGCTATTTGTTACAAGTCTTCAATGAGATATGTACAATAATTGTCAGTATGTAGAAACTTGTGTAGTAATTTTACATTTCCACAACAATGGCACAGAATTTTACAAAGGTTAATCAGTTCACAATAGACTGGAAGTTTGTTTTTTTAACTACTTTTCATCCCCGATAGTCTGGGAAGCCTTGTTTTACCTTTGAGATGGTAGTACCCAAAAGGGGAAAGAGGCAGACAACCACAAAATACAAGCAGATGTTTGCAAAGGCAATACAGGCAAGCAAGTTTAGCTTAATGCTATACAAGGCTCCTGATCCAAACATGGGAATCCAGGGATTTGTGGATCTTGGATAGGTCACCTACTCTCAGAATCCCTCTCTCCTTACCCAGTCTTACTGCCTCAAATTCCCAGCACTAATTTTTTAGACAAAAACAGTTGTGTATGGAAGGTACTGTTTAAAATGCATGCGGTCTGCAATTGCCTATTGAGCCTCTGTCTCACCTTCAGATTCTTTGATGAGGTTGGCTTACAAAGCTCAGGACCCGAGGTACGTTCTGATCCAATGGATTCCTGTGGGGACTAGCCTCACCCACCTGGGACTGAGTGGAGTGAGTCTCACTGCTGCACGCCCAGACTGCAGAACCTGAGCCCTAAAGGCTATGGGGACCTGCCCTTCCTCCCCACACTCTACCTCCAGGGCCCTCCCTTTCTCTGTAAAAAACAATGCTGTATTATAGTCATACAGGATGGAAAAGGAAAATGATGAGAGGAAAGAGAAGAAACAGATAAAAGGGAAAGAGGAGCAGGGAAGAAAGCTAACTGTATGATGGAGAAGAGGGAACCAGTGAACTTGGGAACTGAGAGTATGTGAAATCATAGTTTAAAACCTTTAAGGTTTTGTCTTTTAACTCCGGCCACCTCTCAGCCACCTATGCTGAGATACTTGTGTGTGAGATTCTTTTTTTTTTTCCTTTTTTTGTGTTTTGTTAATGCTAAATCAACAAAAATACTGCTTTAGCTTGAATTTTTGGTGTGAGCCAGTTATTGAAGTAAGCCTGATGTGTGTACACTATGAACTACTAAATTTACAGTATTAAAATAATCCCCAATATTAAGTGTAAATAAAGTATTGTTTACATTTTATGTAACTGCTAGTTTATGAGTACTCAAGACTTTGTACATTTAACTAGGCCTATTTTTTTTTTTTTTTTTTTTTTTTTTTTTTAACTGCTTGTTTTGGGTTCTCAAGATTTTTTACATTTAATAAAGCCTTTTTTTTTTTTTTTTTTTTTTTTTTCTTTTTTGAGATGGAGTCTCACTCTGTTGCCCAGGCTGGAGTGCAGTGGCATGGTCTCAGCTCACTGCAACCTCTGCCTCCCGGGTTCACGCCATTCTCCTGCCTCAGCCTCTTGAGTAGCTGGGACTACAGGCACGTGCCACCACACCCGCCTAATTTTTTGTGTTTTTGGTAGAGACGGGGTTTCACCAAACCAGACCTATTTTTTTTTTTTTTTTTTTTTTTTTTTTTTTTT
>NW_016809081.1:1089749-1122090 GCF_001698545.2 Rhinopithecus bieti | reverse complement strand
CCCGTCTCGGCCTCCCAAAGTGCTGGGATTACAGGCTTGAGCCACCGCGCCCGGCCCAAACCAGACCTATTTTAATTGAATATTGAAAACTAGATACTCAAACTTTTCATTACATACATTGAGTTACAAACTTAACAAAGCACCCCATCTTCTTCCTTGCATTTTTACCATCACACTTCGTATTTCATACCATGGGCATGAGAGGCACCTGTTGATACCCAGACAAGAGAACTTTGAATGTGTCCACTGTAATAGTGCGCACTAATCCTGTTGATCCCTGTGATCTTTGAGGTGAAGTGTGTGTTTCACCAGTCATTAATTTATTTTGTCTGTACATATGTCATTTTAGGTTAGCTCTCTGTTGTCAATATTTCTGGCATATATATTTGATTTGCTCTAACTGGAGAGTTTTGTCTGTGGATATCTTGGACAATTATAGTTATCATTTCATGCTTTATAGGGTTTTTGTTTTCTGTGTGAACATCACCCATTACCACCATAATTACAATGGTATTTATTGAGCAACCTCTGTAAATTGAGTAGACATTTTCTCATATGTCATAGATCCATGGGTTTGATATAAAAAAGGGCCAGGCAGAGGGAGCTAATATTTATTGTATATTTATTGTGTACTCACCATGTTATGGGCTATGGTACTGAACCTTTCTAACAACACTGTTAGGCTGGGATTTGTATCTTAATTTTTCAAATGAGAAAATTGGATCTCATAGAGTTTAAGCTACTAGCCCCAGAGAAACAATGAGGCTGAAATTCAAATCTAGATCTTTGGGCTTCTGGAATTACTATTCTTTACGTGGTCTCACCACCTGTATGCTTTTAAGCATACTTAAAATTTTTCTGTGCTTCATTTACCTGTATTAATGCTTTGTGTGGTTTTAGTTTTTAACATTTTTTGAATAATTATGACAGCTTGATCACATATCCAGATAACATTGCATATGAAGCATCTGCAAGATATGCAGATAACATTGCATATGAAGCATATCTTTCATTGCATATGAAAGATCAGTAATAAATATAAAATTTAAGGAAGTTCCATGAGGCGATAGAAACCATTCCAAAATGAAAACAGGAGAGGTCTATATTTTAGGTTCAGGTCAGCACCAAGCTGTAAATATAAATTTTGAATATTTTATTTATGTATAAAATGAGAAAGCAGAGATACATAATTTCTAAGGTTGAGCTTTAAAATTATATGTCTTTATGGTCTGAAAAATGTTCTTGAACTATTTTAATTTTGCCTGTTATCCAAAATTTCTTTTAAAAGAAATTCTGTTTTCTCTGATTTTATGTTTGAATTAAGAAGAAGAAAATCAATTTGGCCCGATTACAGAACATAATTATATTAGCTTGGTGCAAACGTAACTGTGAAAACAGCAATTGCTTTTGCATCAACCTAATGATATCAGCAACAGCCAAACACTATTAGCAATAACAATTTGCCTAGTTTTAAAATTGTGTGTTATCTTTAACTGTGCAACTCTGCAAAATTGTTGAGTGGTTGTTCCCATTTCACAGTTAAATAAATTAAGGCTCAAATAAGTTAATATGATTGGTGTCAGAAGAGCTACTACAGGTGGGATTTGAGTTTATACTCAGTTTTCCTTGCATTCCAAGCCCATTGTCCTTACATCATTCCAAAGGCAAGTCCCAGCCCAGCAGTCTTTGAACATCCCAAGTAGGGAGGGTATGTGGTTTAAGGGACTGGTTGCCACTTCCCTGATGAAAGCTGTGTCCTTGCTTTGCAGCTCAGGATTAGACACTACCAGATGTGATATACAGAGGGGAATAAGGTGAGCTCTTCCTCATTTCCCCCGTGGGAAAAGACATGGGACCCATTGGTGGAATGAAAGAACCCAGCCCAATGGCTTAAATCCTATTTTATGTTACAAATGTAGGTAGCATTACTGAAAAAAGAGAGATTTAGAATAAATGCGCCAAGGTTTTACTTTCAAAGATAAGTAGAAATTTGAATGAGTTTGCTAAGAGGAATTTTAGGATGGACATATAAATAGGGCCTAATAGTTATTTGGATGAGATTGCGGATTGCATGGATCCTTAATAAGTTATACATTTACACTTGGTGTATTTGTTTGATGTTTGCCAGAGAGGGGGAGCAGAGTTAGCGTTATCTCCTTGATGGACACCAATCTTCCTCCCCAATGGATAATAACAACAATGAAAATAATGACTACATTACTGACAGGCTATTCTCTGCCAGCCACGATGTTAGGTGCTTTGCACTTATTACTTCTTTTGATTCTCCTGACAGCCATACTAGGGAAGAACACTATTATCTTTATTTTACAGAGGAGGAGGCAGAGGCTCTAAAAAATTAAATGCCTTGTCCAAAGTCACATGGAGGCAAAAGCACAATTTAGGCTGGACTGCTCAGAGCCAATGTTTCTCCTCTCTCTCTCTCTCTCTCTTTAACTTTTTATTTGGAAATAATTTTAAATTTACAAAAAGTTGCAAAAAAAGTACAAAGAATGATAGATGCTTTACTCAGATTTGCCTGTTAACATTTTGCCCTATTTCTGACCCCACACCCTCCTGTTACACTGCAGCCTTGCAAAGAGAGGCCATCATTTATTTTTAGTGTCCTGGATTTAGTTGATCTCATGATCAGCCCAGTCTGGCTCACCTTGTTCAATGCCCTAGTGAAATTCTATGCTTCAAATATATTTGAAATAGAAGAATTGATGTCACATTGTAGTTATATGAAGACTATACATCAGATGAATGCATAAATCTAATGATTACATTGGGTGGAGAAATGACTACCTTTTACAAATTGTCCCTCTAAAATGTTTTGGGGTTTGCTGATTATTTTCGAAAGAATGTTGACAGAGGCCTGGCAGTAATAAATAATACATCTTGTGTTATTTTTCCTTGCAGATATTTCCTTTTTGAGTGACTTTTTTTTTCCGTTTAAGGTTTATTTACCCAATTGTTGAAATCAAAATTAAATGCAAGTCACAGTTCTTTGAACTATCAAAGGATATGCCCAGAAGAGGGCAGACTTGCATGCTGCAACCGTTTCCTGCGTAATTGAGCGATCTGCATGCTGATGTTATAGAATGGCAATGAAGAGAGATTTAATAATAAATAAAATGAAAGGCTTATGCTTATTTGGTACAGGATTTCTAATAAGACATCAGAGTCAAAGAGGCTTAAAAGAACAATGTACTCTATTTAGTGTATTCTAAATGCAAAGAAAAACATATTCGTTTGATTCTATTTTTTTTCTTCTGAGGCAGTACTCGTTTTCTTAGTATTTCTGAGTTTTTTTTTTTATTTTATTTTTTTTCCCATGCTGGGATTTTTTTTTCCTCTGTTAAATAGTCACCTAGTGAATTTTCAGTGGTGAATGCTTTTGAATGCCTTATAAAGGTACAAAGTTTATCTACAGTTTACAATATTATTTAATTTTTACACCTTTGAAAGGAGGAATGGTGAAAATCCCTTATTTATGCCCCTACTTCCTTGAATGTGCCCTATGGGAACGGAGTTACATACAACCCACCTCCTTTACCTCCTCTTGCCTCTTGCCTGCAACCGGCATCCTCTGGCCCTTCGAGTGGCACCATCTAGTGGCTGTTTCTGTAAACACCAGGAGTCCATTTTTTAAATTTTTTTATTTTTTATTTATTTATTTTTTTTCTAGTATCTTTCAACTCACCTCAGTTGTAGACAGGCTTAATTAAAGTTGTCTAAGGAAGCTTCTTTATTTTGGATACTGGCATAACCATTTACCTTACCTTAATCCATCATTTCTCACCTTAACCCATCTTGCCTCATTATATTAGATAAGTTTCAGTCTTTCCAGGGGTAGAAGTCTAAAATTTATACAATTGGGGGACTCTAGTTAAAAAACAAACAAACAAACAAACAAACAAAAAAACCGAAATCATGAATAAACAACAGATACCAGGATTTAGAAGAGGGCTGGGCAGATGAAGAGTCCTGAAACTTAAAGCCTCTTAGCTTCTTCTCTTATCTCCTACCCACACTCACCTTTCTTTTGTTTTCTGTCATGTTATATGACCTAAGTAAGCCATGAAAGAGCCACTTGTCTTATCCTGTTTGCTAAGTATTGACGTGAAGGTAGTTTCCATTAGTTTGTGATGAAATTAGATCTAGAAAATAATGCCATTGACCTCTAGATGTCTTTTCATGACCTCTTCCTCCCTTCTCCTTATTAAATCCTGCTCCCAATGGAAAACGAATGTTCAGAAAAAGTATATAGAGGTTTCTTATTCAATTTGTTGTCATTTCTACTTAATTATCAACATCATAATAGTATTTGGTAGTAGTTTGCTTTAAACATCAATTTTTGTTTCAAATGTAAGTCAGTTCACTTATATTCTAAGTCAGGGTATTCTGGCCTGGCTAGAAAAACTAACGGCCACATATAGCACTTTTATAAGGGAAACTACTATCAGTGTTCCAAATAACAAGTTCAGAAATGAAATTTGAGAAAACCACCTGCTCATAAGATGCGGCCAGTCTACACAACCTGGAAGACAATCCGTTGTTTCACTTAACATTCTGCATGTAGCATCTGCAAACTTCAGGCTTATGTCTTCACTCATGATTTCTTGACATATCTGCACATACTCCTCATTATTTCATATTTCTCTAAATTTTCTCACTTTTAAAATCATCTGTATTTACAAGGTTAATGGTATATTACTATGCCTTCAAAGGAACATTAGTATCATTTGTCATAATTAGAAGATAACCACAGAAAAAAATACAATGACATGAAAATGAAATCAAATACTGAGAAGATACTGAAGCCTGCCGAGGGCCCTGTTCCCTCTATTAAAAAGGAAGATTAGAACAGGCTGGAGAGGCTTAAAGTAAAAGAAATGAAGACTGTATTCTAAAGCTAATCAGAAGACTGAAAAGACGATTAAAAGAAGCCTACATTTCTTTCTAAGTAATTCTGTGGTACTTAATGTCCCATCCTGGTTCTATCTAAAATAGTCTTTGAGAAACACTGATGAAGAAAGTTTTTGTTTTTATTCTTGTAGACATTCCACATGCCTTTTGAGATTCATTCTATTAACCTTTTATAGGATGGGATTAATCATGATGTGTTGAGGCAGACATATTTTTTAAACTCTATGTTACTCAGATTTGATTGGTGTGACACTAACTTCCCATGGCTATTTTAAGTGTTAAATTAGAAAACACATGTAAAAAGCCTAGAACAGTGGTTTTCCCTCAAAAATGGCAGTGCCCTCAAATCTGCTCCTGTCTCCCAACCAAGGAGGAGCTGAGAAGGAAGGGAGGAGGGGAGAACCAGCTCACTGTCATCTATTTCATTGTGTAAAGCAAATGAGCCCTTTGTTTTTATAGATATATAATAGTATGAATAAACATATATACTGTAGAACTTGATTTGTAGAAAAGAATTAGGATCATCATTGTATGATTTTTTTCACAGTTTCAGAAAATGGAGTATCAGAAACAGTGATGAAGATGTATTTGGATTGACATTCTAATTAAAGATATTTCTCAGTATAACATTTATACATATGAGTAGATTCACAATTTAGAAAATTTTAAGATTCTTTCTTGTATGTGTGTGTGTGCCTGTGTGTGTTGGAGGGATTTGTAGCTGTCAGAAAATATTATTATCCAACATTTTTAGAGAGTGAACCGAATTGTAAGAACAGCGAGCGATCTGTTCGCATTATGCACTTAAATTATGACTAAAATCACAGACATAAAATCAGAGTAGGCACTTTTTGCAAAAAGACAAAGCATTTGTTCTTCAAATGAGATGGAGGTGGCTCCAAAGAGGTTGCCATAGCTTTAAATGGCACTTGCCATTTTTTTTCAAGTATTATCTAGAATACCTTAGGGCACAATGTGTAGTAATGTAGTTACTACAAGGTTGTTTGATTCATTGCCAAATAGTGCTCAGAATTCAGAGATCAGATAAATTAGATTTTAATTGGGTTTTAAAGCTAAGCTGAATAGGTAGATAAGGTAGAATTGGTCAGAAACATACTAATGTAATAAAACCTTTGATTCTCTAAGGCTCTTACATGAAAGACCAGGCAGCTATCACTGACAGACGATGCTATGGAGTGGTCCTGAAAGATCAATATTAACAGGTGGAGTGTGCACTGGGTTCCAACATAATCATGTTACCTGGAGCCATGGAAAAAGAGAGACCTGACCTGAACTCTCACTTGTATTATAGAATTTTGAATACAAAATGAAATGGAGTTTTACCAGCCTAGTAGGACTCTCAAACACAGAATTTATTATTGTTTTGTTAGCAGTTTTTAAAGAAATATTCAAGGCACAGCACCAAGTTGTTTATGTCTGAGTGTGTTGAGTGCCTGATTGTGTAGACATGGGTAGCTGAAGTAGCTTGTAGCATCTGACTCCAAATTGAGACTTGTGACTTTTTAGACTTAACTTTCTGTATAAGTCTGTTATTTTCCATCCCTCTGTCCATTACTACAGTATTTACCTGTTTACACTGGAATAAATATATTCAAATGTCTGTTATTTTAAAATGTTTATAAAATACATACACTGAACTCATTTTGTTTTCTGTAGTCTTAAAATGAGTTTTTTCCTTAATATTTATAGATCTTTTTTAAAAGGCTGTAGAAATCTTTTACTTTCTCTCCCAAAATGCTGTTTCCTTTGGGAATTTTATTTTATTTTGGTTGTTTGTTTTCCCTTTTGTAATATCCTAATTTTTTAAATTCTACAATTAGCCATTTGTCTATAAACTCAATTAGAAAACTCTTAGAACTAAAAGTTTAGCAATAAGTCTAGATACAGGTAAACATCAATGAATGATCTTATATGTCAGCAATAATCAATTATAAAATATAAAGAAATAAAATTCCTGCTCACAGAATTGCAAAGCCATGATTTTCTTAAAAACACATGGACCTGGCTGGGTGCCGTGACCCACGTCTGTAATCCCAGCACTTTGGGAAGCTGAGCCGGGCAGATCACCTGACATCAGGAGTTCGAGACCAGCTTGACCAACATGGAGAAAGCTCGTCTCTACTAAAAATACAAAATTAGCTGGGCGTGGTGGCACATGCCTGTAATCTAAGCTACTTGGGAGGCTGAGGCAGGAGAATTGCTTGAACCTGGGAGGCAGAGATTGCAGTGAGCAGAGATTGCGCCATTCTGTCTCAAAACAAAACAAAAACAAACAAACAAACAAGAAACCGACATGGACCCTACTAATTTGTCTAAAATATTTTTAAGAAAAGTTAATATTGAATCTTTTGTTTTCTTTTTATAAATTAGTGTTGGAATATACTTTGTATTGTTTTAGTATTTAGGAGCAGGAGCTTATAAAATCCAAGAACAAGTTTATATGCAAAGAAAATAAGAAAATGAAAAGACAACCTTTTAAAGAAATTTTCTGCAGACTTTCTGATGGGAAGATTTTGTTTTGTTGTGTTTTTAAAGATAATTGCAAAATGCTTATTATACATGTGAAATTGCAGATAAATACCCATTTGATCTTTAGCATTAATTTTTGCTTGGGAATACCCATTGCTGCTATTATAAATCTTTCACCCCATCCTCACTTCTTCTATCCCTGTTCTTCCTCTGCCTAGCAACCTGAAAAAAGCAAGCCTTCTAGCAGGCAGCAGATGAAGGTTGCCATGAAAACTGTGAATCAGTCAGGACCCAGGCATCCATGTGTAGGGGGAGCTGTCAGCAACCTCTGTCTCTGATGTTGTTCCTTTTTCCTCTGGCACATTTCTGTTTGTGTGCTCAAGGGGTCTGTAGTGCAGATGCAACCTACGGACCATCATAGCTTGGCCTAGCCTACCTTAAATGTGTTCGGCGCACTTACATTAGCCTATAGTTGGGCAAAATCATCTAATACAGAGGCTATTTTGTAATAAAAGGTTAACTATCTCATGTAACTTATTGAATATTGCATGAAAAAAGAAACAGAATGGTTGTATGGCTACTCAACAATGGATTTCTACTGAATGCATATTGCTTTCTCACCATCAAAATGTTGAAAAATTCTAAGTGGAACCATTGTAAGTCGAGGACCATGCATAGTGCTTTATCTCAAAGGAGTGATCTTTATAGCATGAATTTCAGAAGCCACAGGAAGCCTACTGAGGAACTGGTAGTCTTGAGCTTCTGCATTTCTAATCAGCTGTGTGGCTGCCAGGTCCACCTTATGTGGATTCTACAGATCCCAGCATTGCTCTCATGTTTGACTTTTATTCCCACGTTCCTCTGCACCATTACTGAAAACTTAACATCCTCAACTTTGCTAGCCTGTTTCTCAGAAATAGCTTTTATTTCCCCATAGCCTATATTTGAATGTTAACCTTTCAATGTGGTCTTCTACTCATTTATTTTGACTGGCCTGTTCTTAACTCTACTATTTCAGAACAGGTTGCATCTATCTGGAATCTGGCCACGCCCTCTCTTATTCCTGTACTGCTCCAGTTAGGCGGAGTACTCCAGCAGCAACCTTTCTGGTGTTCCCGGCAGTCGATTGCATTCTGAGACTTTGTAATGGTACACCTAGACAGATACTTCATGATAAACATGATGCCTTAATCTCATTAATGGTATTGCCCCACAAGTAGCAGGAATCCCCACTGAGTTAGATTTCTATAGGTCAGCTAGCAGTGAGTGCTGGATGATATCTGTCTCTAAACCACACTAGTGTAGAACAAAGACAGAAAACTACTTTTTTTTTTTTTTTTTTTTCTGAAATAGAGTCTCACTCTGTCACCCAGCCTGGAGTGTAGTGACAACATCTCAGCTCATTGCAACCCCCACCTCCCAGGTTCAAGCAATTCTCCTGCATCAGCCTCCTAAGTAGCTGGGATTACAGGCATCCACTACCATGCCTGGCTCATTTTTGCATTTGCAGTAGAGATGGAGTGTCACCATGTTGGGCAGACTGGTCTCAAATTCCTGACCTCAAGTGATCTCCTCACCTCAACCTCCCAAAATGCTGGGATTACAGGCGTGAGCCACTGCACCCAGCTCAGAAAACTATTTTTTAAAAGATCTGTAGAAATTCTTAGAGATACTACAATCCAACTTCTCATATTGCAATTAAATATAATAATAATAATAACAACAACCATAACATCATGTTGGCATTAGGTCCAAGCATAAGTCGTTTATGGCATAAGCTCCACGCATAAGTGCTTTATATCTACCAGCTTATTTAATCATCACCCCAACAGGATGGGGAGGGACCATTATTAATCAAATCTTGCAGTTGAGGGCATTGAGCATTAGAGAGGGTCACTATCTTGCCTGGGAGGTTACAGCCAGCAGGTGCCTATGCCAGGAATCAGGTCCATGCAGACTGATTCTAGATGACTGGACAAACCAGGAAGCTGAGAACCAGGAAGGCAGTGGTTTGCTCAAAGCCACACATCTGGCACATATTGTAGATGGCAGAGATGATCAAGTTGCCAGATCCATGGCTCCCAGACCGGTGTGTGGCTGCCCATCATGCCTCTCTTAGTGATATTTTAGATTCTATTTTGATAAGAGATTCTTCTCATTTATAGGAGACACAAAGAAAACAAAAGGGAAAACATTATTGTAATAGGTAGTACTGAAAGCAGCAGAAATAAAATATAGTGAACCCTGAATCCTAAAAGTTTGAATCTACCAGGCTAGGTACTCTGATGGTAGGAACAGTGTACCAAATGGGGGGGTCTTGCCAATAATATTCCGGTAATATCTGCCATTTATTGTTCTTATACACTAAGGGACAACTTACCCAAGAGGCACAGTTGCTGTATCCCCAGTAAGTGGTGGTATCGGAATTAATTAGTACCCCTATCTTTCTGGCAACAAATCTCTTTTGTGTTCCACAAAAATTTTCCTACATCCTATTCTTGCATGCAGGAAAATTATATGAGATGCAATGTAGAAATGAAAAACCCTACATGGACTGGTACGTTTGACACATTGAGAATATGAAGTTCCATTGATGATTGTTAATCTTCATGGAATCCTAACTTAAGAGAAGTCAGCAGGGTGTGGTGGCTCATGCCTGTAATCCCAGCACTTTGGGAGGCCAAGGCAGGTGGATATCACTTGAGGTGAGGAGTTCGAGACCAGCCTGGCCAACGTGGTGAAACTCTATCTCTACTAAAAATACAAAAAATAGCCGGGCGTGGTGGCACATGCCTGTAATCCCAGCTACTAGGTAGGCTGAGGCAGGAGAATCGCTTGAACGTGGGGGGTGGAGGTTGCAGTGAGCTGAGATCATGCCATTGTACTTCAGCATGGGCAACAAGAGTGAAACTCCATCTCAAAAAAAAAAAAAAAAAAAGTTATTCAGAACACTTAGTTCATAAAACAACTTTGCAGAATGCAGAAGAGAACGTTAAAAAGAAAGAGCATGGATTTTCTGGCAAACTCACCCCACAGGAGGGGAATCAGTTAAGAATTGGATTCAGTTACTAACGGAGACCCGAGTACCAATGGCTTCAAAAAGATGAGTGTTTGTATATCATGTTGAAAAAAAAGAAGTCCACAGGCAAACATGGTCCTGGGACTCTGAGATATCATCAGTATCCTAGGTTCCTTCCATATTTCAGCACTGACATCCATAGTGCTGACTCCATTCTCAAGGTTCTCTCATAGACCTAGGTTCAGCCTTCTTATCCCCATTCCAGACAGGAAAAGCAAGAGAGCGCTCGCCAGCTCAGCACTTGCCCTTTAAAGTTTTCCCAAAGCACCATGTAATTCCCTCCCAGCTCATTGCTAGTTCTTTTCCATAAAGAAAGCTGGACATATAGAGAGGTGTAGTAGTATTTCTACCTGAGCACATTGTTACCTCCAAAAATATAAAGGCTTTATAGATAAAAGAGGACCTGAAAATGAACACTGTTTAAGCAAATGATAGCCTTTGCCACAAGGCATGGGAAGATCCTAAAAAGTGTCCAAAAATTAACAGTAACCAAAATTGATAATTCTGCTGTAATTGATCTATGACATGCTTAAAGATATGCAATAAAATATATAATCATAATGTATTAGTTCTGGTATAATCCATGTAGATATAATATACTTAAGGACTGGAGATTCTTGAGAATGAGTTCACCCATTAATTAATATGCCAATTTTTCTTTCCTTGTGTCTGTTTCTAAATAAGAATGCCACAGCCTGAAATTGCCTAAAATAAAAGAAACAAAAAAACTTACAGGGAAATGAACAAAGGAGGATTTTGAAATAATCCCACAATCATTATTTATTGAAAGCCTCTTAAGTGCCAGGCATTGGGCTAGGTATTGGGGGATGGAAGGGTGGGAACTAGACAAGCACAGACCTTAAAACCTTCACAGTCTAATCATTCAATTAAAAAACCTTACCCTAATGTCTTGAAACAACCCACTAGATGTAGCCGATGTTTTTGGATGAAAATGTTTTGTTTTCTTTACGTTGTAAAAACAAGGAACCATATACTTTATTCATTCAGTAAACAAGTCATATGTATGTACCCAACTTTAAAGTGATAACTCAGATATTCAGAAAAAAAAAGTTTGGACTTCTAGGAGTTTACTCAAACACAATGTTTGCCCTTTCACTTATACCTCAGTGAGCTGTCAAATGGTCAGATAGGCCACTACGTCACTCCAGTATAATGGGGACTGCAAATACTAGATCATGGTACAGAAATCAGTGACCACAAAGTACAATGCAGTGTGGGGTGGGGTGGGGTGGGGGTGGGAACCTGGAAATCTAAGCTTGAAAGTGATTGCAAGAAAAGTTTTAGCATAAGGAAATCCATGAGTGCATATTTGAAATATACCAACATCTAAGCACATGAGGAGAATCCTAGAGTAGGAGAGTAAAACACTTCAAATTGTATGCATTAATCATAAGAAACTGTCATATTCAATAAGTAGAGAAGGAGAAAAAGGGCTCACACAGTGTCCTCCATACACAATGACAGCATTGTTTTAAACATTTCATTAAGCCTGTTAAGATTCATTAAAGATAGTTTATGAACACATGTTTTATACAAGTTCTTTGTGTTTCAAGTATCAACATTTGTTTGCAGGAATATACATTGCCATTCTCAGAAGGGCAAAAATGAGAGTACTTAATATTTTTATTTACCTTTTCTCATAAATAAGTTTATTGTTTGGTTGTTGCTTTTTTGTTTTGTTTTGTCTTTTGAGACAGGGTCTCACTCTGTCACCCAGGCTGGAGTGCAGTGGCACCACCACGGTTCACTGCAGCTTTGACCTCCTGGGTTCAAGCAGTCCTCCCACTTCAGTCTCCCAAGTAGCTGGGAGTACAGGCATGCACCACCACACCTGGATAGTTTTTTATTTTTGTAGAGACAGTGTATTGCTGTGTTGCCCAGGCCGGTCTTAAATTCCTGGGCTCAAGCAATCCTTCCGCCTTGGCCTCCCAAAGTGCTGAGATAACAGGAGTGAGCTATTGAGCTTTGCTGTTGTTTGTTTTTTAAATCATTTGAATCTTAAAGGTAATAATACTGCCTGCATTGGCATGTATAAAATTAATCAGAGCAGAAAAAGAATACTATATCTCATCACTCAAACACAACTGCTTTTAACATTTGATATAAATATTTCCATTATTTTTCTGTGCAAAGGTTTTAATGTTCTTTTCCTGCCTAGTTAGCATCCTGTGTATTCATTGACCAATGTGTTTAATTCTCTCCTTTTTAATAGACATGACCATTTAACTGTCTATTTGAATTCAGCAAAGCACTAGGTTTTTGACTTATTTGTTAAATTATATCCATTTACTTCAGTAACTGCCATATGTCAAATATCATGCTAGATCCTGGAGATGAATTGTAAAATAAGTCACAAGCCATACCCCTCTGAGATTCTAGAGAAATTAATTTATTCAGCAGATATTTAGTTCAGTATCCATTATGTCCTTGGGGCACCAAGAATCCAATGGTCAAGACAGTCTATTAGGGGAGGCTCCCAAGTGCTTCAGTGTTCATTTCATTGTGTCATGCTTGCTAAGACAGAGCTGCACACACAGTGCTATGGGAGCAGAAAACATGGGGTTACTAAATTAGAGCTAGTGAATTAGGGGTGAAATAATTCAAGGAGAAGGTAATGGTTTGGCTAATTTTTGAAGGAGTTACATGCAAAGGTAAGAAAGAGTATTCTAGGCAGAAGGAAGTACATGGCAAAAGAAGGAAATTAAAAAATAATACCTCAGTAGAATGGTCAGAGCCCTCTGCATCCATCAAGTCTAATGCCCTCCCCTCCCAGGGGAGAGAACTGAGGCCCAGAGAGGTTAATGTGCTCAACATCAAATAACTAATGAAAGCCAAAAATGGGAACTAAAGCCATGTCTCTTGACTCTATCTTATCAGACTGGGAGCTGTTGCCAGGAACAAAAGCTAAATTAAGCCTCCTTATTCCATTTCATATTTAACACCAAGCAAGAATAATGATCTACACCTCACAATGATAAAAATATGTGGAGACCCTTTGGCTCACTGTGTTACTTACACTGAGAACTGAACTGAGAGTCTATTACTTTGAACTGAACACTGAGTCATTACTTTGCCCCATGAAGGAGATTTTCAAGTGGTATTTTCTTAAAGTTGAATATCAAAGTATATATCTGAATGATAGAAATGCCTGGTATAGTCCAATATTAAACACAACAAAATTTCAATTAGCCAAATAAAAATGTCACAGCCCTTCATTATAATTTAATCTTGCTTTTCCTTTCAGAGAGGAAATCATATGAACGAGGCATGTTATCAGACAACAAGCTGAAGACATGCCAGACACTGTGTTCTGAGCCCCCACAGTGGGCTACCTGATATGTTAGCCCACTCTTTGTTACTTTCAGTAAGAGGGGTGCCCACTGGGAGCATATAGTTGAAGTGAATTGACAGAGATTTATTTCAGAAAGTCACTTTCAGAGTCAGCACAATGAGCCAAAGCTTCTGTTGTTCTACAAAAGCACCAAAAACTATTTACAGCAATAGCCCTCAGGTGTGGAAGAGACCAGCCCCTAAGAAGGAGACAGACATCGTTATGTTCTGCTGATCCAAAGATAAAGGGACTAATTTAGATGAAAATAATCAACTATCCAGAATTACATACACTAAAAAGTCTGTTGTATTAAGTCTCTGGCATATATAAATTATATTTTCACAGTGGTTATATTATCTCAGGTCTAAAAGTACTGCCTTGTTACACTTTAAATCCTATATAAGCGGATGTAACTTTCAAACTTCTGGGATAATATTTAGTATGTTAAAATAAATTGCAATAATTCAGGAAAACATTTACTATCAATTCCAGTGGAAAATCTGACTCAATGAACTAATTTTTTTTCACTAAAGCCTTTTATTCATGTTTATTAGAGAGGTTTTTGTTCTATTAGGATATATAACACATAGATGGGTCACATATCCTAGCTAAGTCTTCATAGATTGTGTGTCCAGTTGGGTCTAGAAGATTCATTTTCCTGAAATTGAGGGTTGGAATGCTTATTTGTTTTCTAATTTTTTAAAAAAAATACATTACATTGTAATGATGCAAAGTAGCGCTAATGTAACAGACAGTATTATAAGGTAATAGCCTTTCTTATAAAGTAGTAGACACAGAAACAAAACCAAAAAATACCTAGGATTTGCACTGCCATTGAACAGATAAACCATTAGATTGGTTTCAGGTGTAAGTTCCTTTTAGTCAAATAAGTTACTACAGTAAGCATTTGTCAGATGTTTGCTATTTGTCATGCTATTGTTATTAAAATAAGTATTTTCCATGTACTGGGTGCAGGGAGATGAGGATGTATTAAGGTTTTATAGGATACACACTCTGTTCCCTGAGTCTGTAGTAGTTCAGCACCTAGAAGATGAGTGCACATAGGCCGTATCATGAAGTGGTATAAGTGCCCCCAAAGAACGGGGAAAGGAGAGGTAAAGAGGACTAAAAGAGGGTTATGAAAGAGGTGGGGCTTGCTATGGACATAAAGAGGCAGGTTTGATAAGGTGGTAATAAATGAAGACAGCACATGGGAGGGCATTTGAAAAGAAGGCAGCAACCCAGGGGACTGTGTGGCAACAGTGACCACAGATCACTTAGATGACTGAAGTGCCCAGTGTTCCTGTCCCTGCCCTGCAGGAAAGGTCTGGCTAAGTCTTGTGGTAGTGTCCACAGTTCCCTCATCACACAGCAGAATGCCTTATGCACACTAGCAGCTCAACGCATGTTTGCTAGGTGAATAAAAGGAAGAGGAGTTATGGTTATTTCCATAGCCATTAAGGAGTTGTTTATTCAACAATGAGTGAGATCCCTATGGAAACCAGTCCTGCCCTGTATTGCATTCATCTTCCCTAGCACAGAGCTGTGTACAAAGGATGGATGCTCACAGTACATCCATGGATGCCGGCTGGTATATCTCAGTGTGTCACATCAAATTCTCCTAAATCATGAAATTAAAATGTTGATATTTCTTGCATTGAAGTGTGACTGAGAGGAAAACTATGTCATTATGATGGCAGTATATCCTAATTGCTAACAATAGGCTTCATGACTTAGATTCCTCATCTATAAAATGGGAATAATGATAGTACCTACCTCATAGTTGTGAGAATTAAATGGATTAATGACAATGAAGTGCTGCAAACAGTGCATGGTGCATAGCATTATTATGATTTTTGTTTTGTTGAAAGAGAAGGTATTGATGTGAGAGAACTAAACTCTGACAATTAGTTAGAAGAAAAAGGAGACAATTTATCTAAGAGCACAGTCCATGTCTATTCCAGGAAAATATTAATGACTGTTCAACCTGTTAAATTTATCCTGTCAGCCTGATAATCCCTATCATATTGTTTATAAATATGAGCCATGGAAGTTGGAGATGTTTATCTGAACAAGAAAGATGTTACATAAACTTTCAAATGCTGGTGCATTTGAAATTAAACACAGTTTAAGAATCTTTGCTTAGCATTTCAAGTCTCAATAGGATAATCATTTATATTTCGTATTGTAAGCAGCAAGTATGTTATGACCCCCAAGGTCTTGTTTAGATTTGATGAGGGAATAACATGAATGGGATTACTGCCTCTATAATTAAGTAAATGTCTTTCATATTTGAAAATACTTCAAATGAAACAGGAAAGTTCCAGACTGATTGTTTTATGCAGAAAATGTTAACTTTGTACATATGTGGAAGACCATTTTAACTTTCAGAACTGGTATTTAGATTTGTTCAGATTTCAAGAAAATGGGGTTCATTTTAAAAATGAGGAGATGCCTGGCAAAGTGGCTTATCCCTATAATCCCAGTACTTTAGGAGGCCAAGGCAGGAGGATCACTTGAGCCCAGGGGTTTGACATCAGCCTGGGCAACATAGCTAGACCTTGCCTCTGCAAAATAAGTAAGTAAATAAATAAATAAATTAGGCTGACATGGTGGTACCTGCCTGTAGTCCCAGCTATTTGTGAAGCTGAAATAGAAGGATCACTTGGGGCCGGTAGTTCAAGGCTGCAGGGACCCGTGATCCCACCACTGCCCTCCAGCCTGCGTGAAAGAGTGAAACCCTGTCTTAAGAAAAGAAAAAAAATGAGGAAACTAGCTTCTAAAATACCTGATAATGCTAAAAAAAAGTGGGACTTCAAAATGCTCTCTTTTCCATTCTTTTCCATATTTTAGTTATTTGAATATCATCAGCCAGATATCTTTAATATATTAACTGTAATTGTTGGAGGATTGATTTTTTTTCTAAACGTTTATAGAAATCTTTCCAGAAAATAGATTCCTCTTTAAGCAATATAGTTATATGACTGAAAATGTACATAGAAAAGAAAATGTATGCTGCACAATTACTGTAGTAAAGAAAAATTTAGTCTCAGCCAAAATGTAAGTTGGCATTACATGTAAGCATTAGCATTATTATTTAAGATCAATACAGATTTTGTGGAAAAAAACTAAACTAATCCTTGTATTAAGAAAAATGTAGTGACGTTAGGAGAAGGCATCCTATGTGAGAGAAAAATTGTATTCATTACAAGCAAAAAACCACACCTGCAAATATTTGTCCCTGTCTGTAAATTTCATATTGAATCTCTGGAGAATTCAATAGTGTGGTAAATGTAATTTGTAGTTCTTTACAATTATGGTCTAAATAGATGAAGTCTAAAGGGAGTTTGCCTATTTGATTTTCAAATTTGCATCACTTAAAATCCAATCAGGCCAACTGTTCAGATTTTTATTAGATATGAAATACATGAATGGGTTCAAAGTCTTTGCTATGTATTGAAAGAACATATCTGACTTTACAGCAGGCCTTAACTAAGGGATTCAGTTAGCTTGTGGTTCAACCCCATTCCTGTAAAGATTGTTTACTGACTGCTTGAATTGCTAACATATTATACCTTTCGATTTTCAGTAACCGGTGTTTTATAGGCCAGCAGATTGTCTTTGATTTTTGAGAATTTGTGGTAACATATTGAGCTTACCAGATTTATGCAGGAATGTAAAATAAAAATAGTGTAACAGGCGCTTGGGATTTTTGAACACAGAGGGGATTAGCTTTACAGATGGCTGGCACAGATAATGGCAGTGAGTAATTTAGCCATGTAAGGTAATCTGTTGTTGACAGAATACATTAACATTTACCTGCTATATACAGGTGTTTGGGTTGCAATGCGCTTGTGACTCAGAGCGAGCAGCATCATTTGTAGAGTAAGTCTAAAGTTTGAAATCTCTAAAACATGCTTAGGTTTAAGGACTTATTTTAGGGAGATATTCTAAGAGTTTGCCAAAATATACTATATAATTTATTCAGCCCCTCTGTCTTTAAAATCGTTATCCTTCGTTGGCTACTTCATAAAATCCAAATCATCAGAGAATTTTAAAGGATTCTGATTTAATTAATGGAAATATTCTAGAAAAAGACCAGAAAACTTCAGATCTAACTATAATTTCACAAACAATGTAAAGTCTATTATCCATTATCCTGAAATAATAGTTCTTAACTTAGCCACATATTAGAATAATCTGGGGGACTTACTAAAAAAGTACAGATATCGAAACATATACACAGCACCCCCTCCCACACCCAGATAAAGTGCTTCAGGTGATTCTAATGTAGAGTCAGGGTTAATAATCTTTTCCCAATAATTAAATTTACTCCTGCATTTAAAATATGTACACATTGCCAGGAGTGGTGCCTCATGGCTGTAATGCCAGCACTTTCAGAGGCTGAGGCGGGCGGATCACTTGAGGTTAGGAATTCGAGACCAGCCTGGCCAACATGGTGAAACCCCATCTCTACTAAAAATACAAAAATAGCTGGGCATGGTGGTGTGCACCTGTAATCCCAGCTACATGGGAAACTGAGGCAGGAGAATCACTTGAACCCGGGAGGCGGAGGCTGCAGTGAGCTGAGATTGTGACACAGTACTCCAGCCTGGATGACAGAGTGAGACCCTGTCTCAAAAATTAAAAGATAAAATAAAATAAAATAAATACCCCTTTGGGAGGCCGAGACTGGCGGATCACGAGGTCAGGAGATCGGACCATCCCTGCTAAACACGGTGAAACCCCGTCTCTTACTAAAAATAGCAAAAAATTAGCCGGGCCGACGGGTGCGGTACGCCTGTATCCCAGCTTCTCCGGGGGTGGGGTGGGGGCCGGAGGCCGGGGGCTGAGTCAGGAGAACGGCGTGAACCCAGGGAGGACGGAGCTTGCAGTGAGCTGAGACCGGCCACAGCAACTCCAGCCTGGGCGGCAGACGAGACTCTGTCTCAAAAAATAAATAAAATAAATAAAATAAAATAAAATAAAATAAATACCCATTAAAGCATCTCTGTTTCTAGATTTCTCCAGCCCACAACTATCAACCTTCCCAAAGCACTCCTGGAATCATCTTTCATTTCCCCAGGAACCTCTGATAATCCTGATGCCAATGCTGTTAACTCTAAACTCAGCCTCCTATAGTCCTACAGCTTCTGGATCATTTTCTTTTGACAATTGCATTTGCATTTCTGGGCACTTCCCCAGTTAGGTCTGTACCATGGCTGCTCATTTCATAGGCCATGCTGTTGTAGTCTCTAGGTCTTTGCTTATAGCTGTGCCTTCTCCCTGGAATGCATTCTTTGCTCTTGCTTCCCGCCACCTCCATCCAAATCCAAGTTCTCTCTCAAGGTCTGTAAATCACATCCTTAGGATCCCCACCCCACCCTAGTAAAAGTAAATTTGTATTGCATGTGTGGTCTGCAGGCCACCTAACTTAGTACCTCCCACTGCTTATTTTTTATAGTTTTCGCTGATTGCTTCAGGCATGTCATGTCTTATATTTGTCCTGTTACCTTCTACCCCCCACTAGGCTCACCTTCTAACAAGCCACACCACACCATGCCAGTCCAAACCCAACTAAACAGGCAAAGCCAAGCAACAACAACCAAAACTTTGCACAGGGATGGACAGACACTAGATGCTCAATTAGTATCTGCTGAAATAATTGTGCTCAAAGGGAGAGATAAAAATTAATGGTGATGCTTGTACAAGTCTGTGACTATTTAAAAACCACTGAATTGAACACTTTCAAGGGGTGAATTTTATGTCATATAAATTACATCTCAATAGAGTTGTTATTGAAAATAAGGTAAAAAATTTTATGAAAGACATTTTGAAAATGTGAGTTTTACTTTTCTAGCAAAAAAATAAGACATAAAACAATAATACAAGAACAAAATTGAATCCTAGTCTGGGAATATTCTGAGGACTGGCAGTTTTTGTGGTGTTTCTTGTTATATGAAACTTGAGAACAGGGCTGGCAAACTATGGCCTGGTCCATGTTTTTGTAAATAAAGTTTCATTATGTTGTCTGTGGCTGCTTTCACACTATAAGGGCAGAATTGAGTAGTGGTGATGGAGACCATCTGCCCCGAAAAGACTGAAGTATTTACTGTCTGGTTATATAGAGAAACAGTCTGCCTATCCGTACTTTAGAATGTATGCATGAAGCTATGTTAACTTGTATTATTTATATAGCATACTCATGAGAAGCTAAAATTCTTAACAAAGTCTTTCTGATGCTGACAAGGTTTTTGTGATGTCTCAGGATGTAGCCCTGTGAAACTGACGTCCTGTGAATGAAGATAATTCCTTTCTTCAGAGTTTTTGTTAATTCAAGCACAGTGATTGACATCGAGGCCTGTGGGTCCTTCTGCTGACGTTCAGTTCTCCCTTCCATCCCCTCTGTCCTTCAGAGCCCTTCTCCAACACCACTCCTCCTAGTGAGCTTATCCTTACTCTCTCCTGGAAGGTAGGTTCCCACTTTTTAACCCTTCTCACATTTGGCACTTCTCCCTGAACCATTTCTTTCACTGTACCTTGGTTGGAAATTATTTGCATAATTTTCACTCCAAAAACCTGAAATAAATACCAGTCTTTGCACAGTTCCAGATGAGGGAGGCACAGAGATGAATGTGATATGGTGTGTACCCTTGAGTTCACACTCCTGTCCTCATGAAGGTAGCCAGCTTTCTTTGGCTCCTCCACTTTCCCTCTCCTCTCTGTATTACCTGTAGTGAATTTGTATGACTATTGGCTTTTTTCTGCATCAACAAGGAAGAACCACACAGGGAGACTGTCAAAATTTCAGCCTTGCTCCAGCGCTTTTCTAAGTCCACTGGTGAAGTGTAACCGACACACAGACAAAGGCAATTATTGGGTAGGAGTGTGGGCCCTGCTGTCTTGTGCCTGCTTCTGGATCATGGGTTCTCCAATAACTTTTGTGTGAACTTAATCTGAGTGTCTTTATCTGTGAAATGGAAACCCAGTTCTTTGGGTTATGATGTGGATTGAAGGGAATGATATTTGGTAATATTGCTGGATATGTATGAAACTGTCAGAACATGTTACCCATTATTATTTCATCTTTCATTACTAGCTCAGTGCTTATTCACAACTTCTTTAGTTCAGGTAGTTAGAATGAGGGCCAGTATCATAGGTCATGGTTTTCCACTTAGTTTATACTTACAGAACATTATGAAGTAGTAGAATATTGTGTTAGTTCATTTTCACACTGCTATCAAGATACTACCTGAAAAAGGGTAATTTATAAAGGAAAGAAGTTTAATTGACTCACAGTTCTGCATGGCTGGGGAGGTCTCAGGAAACTTACAATCATGACGGAAGGCCAAGGGGAAGCAAGGTACCTTCCTCAGAGGCAGCACAAGAGAAGTGAGTGAGGACACAGGAAAAACTAACATTTATAAAACCATCAGATCACATGAGAATTCACTCACTATCATGAGAACAGCATGGGGGAAACCACCCCAAAAATCCAGTGATTTTGCTCCCTCAACACGTGGGGATTACAATTCAAGATGAGAGTTGGGTGGGGACACAGAGACAAACCATATCAAATATGTAGCAATTTATAATTGGTCTGTAAAAGGGATATGACTTACTTCATTGTCATGATTAAAAAATAAATTCAGCTCTTCTACTCTGGACTGCAGATCCCAAATCCAGTCTTCTCTTGTTTCACTCCTTGTCTCCTTCTCTTTCATTTCTCTATGTCACAGATGTTGCCGTCATATAAATGTCTTCCTACTTGTAAAGTCATTGCCCTCACCTGATTGTTATGAAGAATTTTTGGCTGCACAGATTACCTAAACCCTTCCAAGAGCATAATTAGACTCAACAAACTGTTTATCTTTGTGTGTTTTTTCACTGTAAGGTTCAAGCAGCAATACAAATGGAAGAAAAAGAATCTGTGAGTCAACTACACTGTGCACACTGGTCTCGTGAATTTTAAGTCATATGAGTCTAAGACTAAAATCTGTGGTGACCATGCAGAGATGCAAAGTATATGCCCGGTTTTCAAAGACCTTATTTTGATTAGACCTGTGGGTTTTTTTCTTTTCACTATCATTGTTATTCAGAGAACATGAGTTTTAAGATAGACAAGGGCATGAACACTTTTGATATATTCTACCTAAAATCCACTGTTTCAGAGTTGGTTGGGAGCAGTACATACCAACTTCAGAAGAAATACCCTTCTCTTTGAACAAAATGAAAATTAAAATGATGCCCTGTTGTTCCTAGGAATGCTGCCTCAAACTTATATTAGTTGTAATTTCTTGGACATCATTTCAAACCAAACCAGAAGTTGGCCTCAGTCTTACTGCATCAGTTTAAAGCACATATTTTGATATTTGACAGGTTTTATTATGGCAGAATTTGAAAGTATGACTTATTAAATATCTGCAGCACCATATGTTTAGATCTCTTCATCCTGATAAATGCCCCACTCCCCAATTCTGCTACCTTCCTTTGTGATTCAAGATCTCTCTTTCCTTCATGCAGTTTAATAGATTAAATTTTAGAAGCCAGAAAAAAATTAAAACAATGGAGGGGAGTTTCATGTTATGCTTTTGTAGTGCTCTCAGAGGGATCTAAAAAGAAAGGGGGAAGATGACTTTATTTCTTTAAGTCTAATGTGCTTCATGATCCCCGTGTCCTCATTTCACAGGTCAGAGCGTAGAGAAGACCACAGTAACAGGGGCAGTTGAAATACAGCTATCTGACCCTCATCTACTTGGTCAGGATTTCAGTTCTTTGCAATATGCCTGCAAACAGTTCTGGAGTTCCCCAGGCGATGTCACAGGGTCTCGCTCTGTCACTCAGGCTGGAATGCAATGCTGCAACCACAGCCTTGACCTCCCAGGCTTAAGTAAACCATAGGCACATGCCACCGTGCCCAGCTAACTTTTGAATTTTTTGTAGAGACAAGAGTCTGTCTATATTTCCCAGGCTTGTTTGGAACTCCTAGGCTCAGGCGATCCTTCTGCCTTGGCCTTCCAAAGTGCTGGGATTACAGGTGTGAGCCACCACACTTGGCCCCCAGGGGACATCATATGGGCTCACACACAAGGCTGCTCCCATGGACATCACTTGGCCTCTGCTAGGGGCCACTGAGTACACACCTGCCAGTCACTGGTGAAAGTGGAGGTCTGAGGACAATGCTTACATACTAGTTTCTGGTAAGAAGTAAAAGAGGCCACCTCTGTCCTCCTCAGTTCACCCGAATAACAGGATATGTGCAATTCCTGTTTATGCTTAAACTGCTACATAGATTTTGGCTAATTACTGAATATAAAAACCAGGCATAATAGTTTCAACCCAAGAAGCTGTGGAGCCTCAGGCTATAATAAGTAGCTAGAGAGAGGTTGAATGGGAACCTCTCTATTGCCTCCACTCCTTACTCACCCAGAACAACTCAACTTTTATGTGTTTTATACACTGAGACTGCAGAAAATTTTGCTTAAAATTTTACTCTGCCCTAATCAGTCAATTTGTGCTTATTTTTTATGATTTGCATTTTAGTCTTATACAAAATACTTTCCTTTTAACAGAACACTTATGAATTTCACGATTATAAACATCTTATAATACCTTAGGACAATATTTATGTTTAAAGAAAGCACACCAACAGTATATTGAAAGCTGATGGGAAAATAAACTCTGAGAAGGAAAAGTGCTTTCATACAACTTGTAAGAGCCATTCCTTTATTAATATAAAGTACTCCTTTATTTGAAGGTTTGGGCAAAAAAGGCAGGAGAGTTTTATTTCATAATTATTGTCCACTTCCAGGGCTTGAATAATGAACACAAAATTCATTAGCATTAAGCTTTAGCGATGAGAGAGCATTTATCAAAGGCATTTTTCTGAGCTATCAAAGGTATCTTGAAAGTCTTAAGTCATCCAGTTTCAATGTATACCTTAGAATATTTCCCTGGCCACCTTAATGTGGAAGGACAGGCAGATAAAGATAGCTAGTCCAAAGACAGAAAAAGTAATACAATGTCTTATCCAGAGAGTCTACAGAAGCTTGAGTAGTTTTCATTTACTATGAATACATGTGTTTTTTTTTTGTTGTTGTTGTTGTTTTTTCAGTGTATCAAACTATTTAAGGCAGTTAGGTTTGAAAGGAAACAAAAAAATAAAGTGGATCTAGTGCAGGATGATGAGTGAGGAAATGGAGAATCAGAGAATTCCATGGAGAAAAATAAGAGAATCTCATCTAAACCCTGATTACTAATGTGAATTCCCTTTCAACTTCCCCAGCTCCTCTTCTGTAACTTCAGTGATCAAGAAGCCCCTGAGAGACAGGCAGTGCACTGTCATGGGAAATGCTTAGCATCTGATGCTTTAAAGGCTCAGATTTGAGTTCTGGCCCTACAAGACTCCTTCTAGAGTGAGATCCTGAGAAAATTTTTAGCTTCTCCAAATCCCAATGTCTTCATTTGTAAAATAAATGTAGTAGTGCTATGCTGGTCATTATGCATCTTGTCCCTCATTCTTTACCCTTACCTCTGTCCTTCTCTTTGCTGGAGGAGGGTTGGCCTCTACAGAAAGCATCTTCCATGTCCCTTTGCTTATCAGGGTCTTGTTGGGTTGTGTCCATGGAAGGCACCAGCAGGAGATAGAGGAGGGCACAGGGAGAGAAGACACAGTACTTCTTTACTGGTCTCTGGTCTCTGACTGCTCTGGGCTGTGTAATCTGACTGTATCCTTCCCTGTCTACAGCTGCTTTGGTTTTATGTCAACAGGGTCTTTCCTGGATGCTGTAAAGTTAGTTCTTTCCCATACGTTTTCAGGGCCAGGAGTAATAAAGTCTTCCCCTTCCTGCTGTTGCAATCTCTGAGAATCTCTGTGTGCCTTGTTGTCTTTGCTCTTACCTCTGTGTCAACCATCCAAAGTGTCTTGAACCACCTGCACTGGATTCTCATTCCTGCCAGGACCCTGTCTCATCCCAGTACCTAATCTTTCTCAGATTTGTTGAGAAGTTCAAATGCAATACTACGTGAAGGCCTTTTAAGAATTTTACAAATGTTAGTTTTCAACCTTATTGTACCAAACTAGCTATTTCTTTTTCATTCAGCTCTCATAGTTATTATCTTTAGCTTGAGCTTACTGGTACATTAATGTGATGTCTCCTTTCATATTAGGGATTAAATATAATCGTTGACAGCTCTTCAGGTTCTTAAAGACAGTGGCATTTGCACCCAGGCCTTCTGTTCTTTGAGTTAATCTGTCGAAATTACTTCAAACATTTTTCACATGACTTGGTTTTAAGTTTCTCTTCCATTCTAGTCACTCTTTTGAGCACATCCCAGTTCCAGATCATTTCCTCTGTAATGTTCAGAGCTTGACTCAATATCCCAGATATCATCTCACCAGACGAGAGTTAACTCTTTTTTCCTTTTGTCTATCAGCCTCTTCTCTGCAGCACATTTTTTCTTTTTCTTTTTTAACCTTGTACATTAGGCAGAATAGACCCTCCAAAGACGTTCATGCCCTAATATCTATGGATTAGTTACAAAACTTATGAAGGTATGAGCACGTTACAGAAACCTATGGTTAAAGGGACTTTGCAGATGTGATTTAGTTAAGGATCTGGAGATGGGGAGATTTTCCTGGATTATTCGAGTGGCCCCTATGTAATCACAAAGGTCCTTAAAGGAGGAGGGAGGCAGAAGAGGAGGTCAGAGTGATGCCATGTGAGAGCTCAACTTGCTGTTGCTGGGCTTGAAGATGGAGGAAGGGGCCATGAGCCAAGAAATGTGGGAGGCCTCTGAAAGCAGGAAAAGGCAAGGAATTAGATTGTTCCCTAAAGCACACAGAAAGGAATGCCGGCCTCCTAACACCTTGATTTTAGTCCAGTGAGACCCATGTCTTACAGACCTATGAAAATAAGTCTATAAGATAATACATTTGAGTTGTATTAAGCGACTAAACTTGTGGTAGTTTTTTTTAGCACAAGAAAAAACAGATACACTTTGTATGAAATATAGATCTCACTTTTTTTTTTTCTTTTCGTAAGATTGGCCTTATCATTCCAGGTTGTTGAGAATATCTTTAGTCATATTTCTATTATTTATTGGATTAAGTTTCTGTAGAAGATTCATTCATTCCTTAATTTGTTCTGTATGGTGAGTGTATACTAATGTGAATTCCCTTTCAACATTCCCAGCTCCTCCCCTGTAACTTCAGTGATTGAGAAGCTCCTGAGAGATAGGCAGTGCACTGTCATGGGAAATGCTTAGCATGCTTACCATGTTACTTGTGTAGGTCTTGGCCATGGCTGGATCCTGATAAAAGTCCAAAGGTTTGATATTTGGTAGATATATTAATCAACACCATTTGGGACCATATCCTACTCTACTGTAGCTCCCCCTTTTTTTTTTTTTTCCTTTCCTTGAGGCAGAGTCTCAGTCTGTACTCAGACTCTAGTGTGATCACAGCTCACTGCAGCCCTGCAGCCTTAACCTTCTGGGCTCAAGGGATCCTCCCAGTTCAGCCTCCTGAGTAACTGGGACTTGTAGCTACTATTTGTTTATATTATCCACCAGACCATCAGGACAGATTTGTTATTTTTTTATGAGAAGCATATTTAGAGAAATTTGCCATCTCCTCTATCTACTACTCTAGTAATTCTGTCAAAAATTAATATCAGAATAGTCTAGTGAGAAATTTAGAGCACAGTTGAAAAACACTTTTAAACTAAAATCCCAGTTTCATTACTTATGACCGTTCCATAGCCTGAAAATCCACACAAAGAAGAATAAGAAACATTGCCAGAATTAATCGTAATTGTACATCTCCTTTTTCAATAGCTAGAATGGGTTTGTCTTATGCCACTCTTAATGCCTTGCCTCTGTGTGAAAATGTAGGATTCCTGGAAGGCACAATCCTTTGGGAACTTGCGGAAGTAACTTCATATATTAGTGGTCATCAAATAAACAATTAGCTACCTTGTTAATAGTGTAATGAGGGTAACTCCTGAACTGCTGTGCTACTTTGCTTTGGACATTAGAGGTCTTGTGGCCCCTTGTAAGCCATTCACACACGTAGGAGCAGTGAGATTTGCTCTTTTCATTGGATCATATTTTCTCCTTGCACAGAAAGCCTTGTATTTTCTGCTAGGCACTTGGTTGGAATGGGATCCATATCAATTTGTCTCAGCTGTTGAATGGTACTTACTATGTTATATGGTGAGCTATAAAGCTCTGTTATTAATAAATAGGTGAACTACTTTTCCAAACCTGTTTCGCATTTAATTTAATTTAATGCAGAATATTCTAATTGGCTACATGACGCTAATTCATGTTTAAAAGTGTCTAAGTTTGGAATTCAAGTCCTTAGAGTATGCCAGGCCAAAGAGGTTTATGAGAAAAGGTATATTTATTGTTGAGATGAGTAGAATAACTTAATTTTAGTTTTATTTTAATATTTAGCATCTTCATAGCTACTTTTAAAATTCACTAGAGAAAATCTGCTCAGGTCATATTTCTAAGACCCTGACATAAGAAAAAGCCATTCTCTTGAAGGTTGGGGAAAGATTGTCTTGCAGTTCTGCTGACTCAACTGTAAAGTTACAATGAGCACATCTCATACAATTAAGAAGTGGCCAGTAGTAAGGAATTTGGTGTTTGGCATGTTTAATATAACTTACATACATTTACAACTTCAAGGAAACACAGTGTTGTTTATAAAAGCCATCTAATTTTCCTACGTTGCTACCTTCATTTGGTACCTACTGATTATCATGTGCTAACTAGGAGAAAACACCTACAAGCAAACAATATTCTAGTCCTAGGATTGATTCTGCTTTAACTGTGCTTGTTCAGGTAGCAAAGCCATTAGCTACTTCTTGATAGTTTTTATGATCAGACTTAGCACCTAGTATTGAGCAACCACTGAAGAATGCATCTTCCGTTAAAAGGTTGATTTATTAGTTTATATGTAAAAGAACACTGGAGGTTATAAAGGTAACAAAGACCTTAAACATTGTATTGACTTTTTTCCCAGAGCTTTTTCTCTTCTTGTTGTATTGCAGGGTAATAAAATTTCACTAGGCCCATTGGATCTATAAAATCTGAAGTACAACCACAAACAGATAGAAATGAAATTGGTTGACTGGAGCGATAAGCAAGGACTTGGCTTTGAACTCTGAGCAGTATAAGTCATTTCTCCAGCCCGTGAGGGTGGAGCCTGCTGTGCATTAAAGGACAAGCATGTATTTGTAGGAGTTCCCAATTCAGTAATCACTGGCTAATACAGTGACCTTTACATAGCCACTGTCGTTTCAAAAGAGGCTGTTTAGACGTGAAAATCAACACTGCGCCTTTTAATAGAACTTACATATTTCATTATGTGAATTAAAATTGTGGATGGATATAAGATCTTTGATTTCTGAAATAAAGAGTGAAATAGGAAACTAGGAAGTTTAGTTTGCAAATTTCAGGATGCATTATATTTAAGATAGTGAGCTTTTCTTTCTTTGTGTGAGCTGCAGGCTCCCCATAGTATAATGTGCTATTCTGTGACAGACTAGAATTTTTGGGCCTCTACTTTGTGCTGGGCACAGACTTAAGTAAACTCTTGGCATGCGAACCATTAGCTCATGTTACCTTTGTCTCCCTGTAGCCCCAGTCCTGTCCCTTGCAGCTCCCAGCACTCTATCACCCAATGATTCCCTTATTATCAGCCTAATCAGTCAAGTACAATAGAGGGCCAGTGGGAAAGAGCTCTGAAACCTACCCAGCAAAGTGAAATTCTGATTTCAATGGTGAGGGCTTGAGAGCAGTATGCAAATCAGGGAAAAGGTAGACAAGGTCTACCTTAAAGCTGCCCTATTACCTTTCTTGTGGATTGATATAGAAGTGATTCAAATGGACAGTTCCCTGGCCAGCTAGGAAAATTTTTAACTCATCCACATGAGTGACCTGGTGTCTCCAAAGTTATAATTTAAAGGCATCCTTGACTGCTATCACATACCTGGGGGTGGCTAGTGTGGGAAGTAATTTCACAATAACTAGTTCTTGGTCTTTTACTGCCATTATGAGGCAACCTGAAGCCACTGAAGCCTTAAATCGAAGCCATATGCTAGACAAGTAGCCCGTGTTTCAACGGTACTGTCTTTGTTCAGACTGCTATAACAAAATACCGTAATAGGCTGGCAACTGACTTTTATTTCTCACAAATCTGGAGACTGGGAAGTCCAAGATCAAGACAGTGGCAGATTTGGAGTCTGGCAATGGCCTGTTCCTCATAGATAGTGCCTTCTAGCTGTGTCCTCACACAATGGAAGGGCAAGACAGCCTTCTGGAGCCTCTTTTAGGAGGGCACCTAATAGTATTTTTCATGGCCTATTCACCTCCCAAAGGCATACCTCTTGATACTGTCACACTGGGGATGAAGTTTTAACATATGAATTTTGGAGGGACACAAACATTCAGATCATAGCAGGTGCATTTTTCATCTTTTATTTTTTGGAGCCTAAATTCAAATTATCTTTCTTGTCTCTTTTACCATAACCACAGATTTATTAGTTTTTCATTTTTCTTTAGGTATTATATGTTGCATATAATATGCCATGTTAATTCCCAACACAGTGGAGAACCAACTGTGCTGGAGAGATGAGGGTGGGGGTCAAAGAGGTGCTAAGTTCCGATTGTTGGGTCCCTCTTTTAGTTTGATAGATGTGATTGGAGCACCTGTTGGTGCACGTTGGAGCCAGTTGCAGAAATTTGACTGCTCTTGCAATGAATTAATGTTACACAAAACTGTGTCTCACATATTGCCTAAAGATTGTGTTCTAAGTGAATATCTGATAGGGTCCAATTTACTTTTGCAAATAAAATGCCCTGAAGTCTCACATTACTCCTATGCATATGTGAGTTTGTTTACATTGTATGACTTCCAGTCTTGTGTGAGTGAAGTGGAAACATGTTCATATAGAGCAGATGAGTGTTACACATTCTCATGTTATGCCAGAATGGTGCTGCTGAAAGGCTAAGTCAAGGGCCATAGTCTAGGTAAGTTCTTGCGCAAGAGTTCCTAAACCAGGGTAGACAAATACGATGCATACATCCAGTGGCATTTCATGCCAGCCATCACTGTTTGATGAGAGCTTTCTTTCTGAAACCACAAAATGAATCTGAACACTGCATTCCAGATAGCCCATGTCAGTCACTCACTGCTGTCATACCAATAGGAATCCAATTGCCTTTTGCCACTCTTACCCTAGAAGATCACTCTAATGGCCACTGGGCAGAGCTGCTTTGCTGCCAGCAAAAATAGCCATGAGTTTAACGTGGGCCACAGGGTACATGTCACACCTGCCAGCCCACCCACATTATCCCAGCAAAACAATGGGCTAAGTAATTACTTTGCCACAAAATGTCTGTTTCCCTTGTGATTGAGTCAGTGCTAAATGCATCTTACCCTAGCTGGTAGAAATGACCTAAATGATATAACAAAGCACGGCCAAACCCCTGCCAGGTAGACCTTTGGAAATTTGATTCTCAAGCAAGTAGCGTTTATCTTCCTGACTGATGTCTAGCCATGTTTCTATTTCTGTATCTATCTGGAGCTCTGCCTATCTAATCCTTTGCTATTGCTGGTAATTCCAGGAAGGGGTGGGGGATGGAAATTGCCTTTGAATGGAGTAAAATTTAACATCAAACCTGTGAAACATACCTTGGGTGTTCCAGTGGCTATCACCTCTAAGACCACACATTCTGCAGACAGAGCATGTCCTAGAATACCTTCATGGTCAGTTGATTCATCTCAGAAATCTCACATCTTGATTTTCCTCTATTTTCTGTTATTTTCTCACTTAAACTAGGTTGATCTTATTGAAGGGGGAGATGAAATTCACATGTCCTGACTGGTGTCAGAATCTTCACAGTTATTGCATATAATCCATATAATGCCACTGAGATATGGGCATTATTATCTCATTTTTCACATGAGACAACTACGGCTAATAGAGTTTAAGGCACTTACTGATGATCTTCCCAATATTGCCTAAATTTATAAATGGGAGAGCCCATGTTCAAATATGGATTAAAAAAAAAAAAAACCCAAGCTCTTTATCTAATGAAGGATATTACTTTTCCCCTTTTAGCAACTCATGAGAAAAGAAGTCCATATGAAATTTTCTTTGAAAATGTCGTTAAAAGTTTGTTTTGTTTCAATAATCCAAACCTTTGTGGGTTCTAGTTTATGAAAAAAAGATGTGCCTTATTCTGTGATTTCCTTCTAAAGAATGAATGAGAGAGTTAAGGTAATTCTCTGAAGGATGCAGATAGATGAATTACACAAGTTCCTGGGTAAATGTGCTGACAATAATGAATAGAATTTCTATGCAACCTGATTTGGTGCAATATTGTCCAGTTCATATGGTGCCAACCCTCGTTCTTCCCCACCCCTCCAGCCTCATTGCTCCTCTTCATTTTACCTGATTCTTTTCAGAAAAGGTGGGAATTAGATGTATGAAACTTACATGATAACCCAAAGATCCCCTTTTTTCAGTTTCTCTAAACTAAAATAAGTGACATGGCCTACTCATCCTGTGTGTAGGTGGGATGACAATATTTCACCTCTGCAAACCACACTAAATGGCAAGGGATACCTGAACTGTGAATAACACTCCATTAAAGTATGACTTTTAAGAAATTGGCAGAATTAAATCCCGATGCTTGAATGGCATTTCGAAGCACGGTTAATTCCAAGAATTTTTCTCTCTGTTCAAGTCACTCTTTGAGGAGTCATTTTCATTTGCCTATCTGTTCAGGATTTTATGGCATGTAAGTGACAAGCACTCCCTATAACACATCGTGGGAGGGCACCCGCTAAAAGAGAGCTCAAACTGAATGACATTGGATGTGAAATGCAACCTTTTTCTGCCAGGCTGTGTGATATTTAGCATGCCTTGACATATGCTAAGCTACAAAATTTTAAAGCAGAGATTCCCTTGGGAATGTTACATGGAATATGTGGGTCAGAATTCTCTCGTGATTAGTTAAAATGTCTAAAACATTTTTCACAATTTCAAATGAATATTTTTCTTGAGCTCTACCATAAAAATTTGACATATTGAACATGACTTTAGAGACTTAAGTAATGCTTCACACTATTGGAAAAATCAATTATGGTAGATCTTTCTAATGCATTCTGTCTATAAAAACAAGTCAGGCATGGTGGCTCACTCCTGTAATCCCATCACTTTGGGGGGCCAAGGGGCGGATCACTTGAGGTCAAGAGTTCGAGACCAGCCCGGTCAACATAGAGAAACTCTGTCTCTACTAAAAATACAAAAATTAGCCAGTGTGGTGTCGCATGGCTGTAATCCCAGATGCTTGGGAGGCTGAGGCATGAGAATCACTTGAATCTAGGAGGCGGAGGTTGTAGTGAGCTGAGATCACACCACTGCCACAAAAGAAGGAAGGAAGGAAGGAAGGAAGGAAGGAAGGAAGGAAGG